>NC_143014.1:293934599-294189599 GCF_055824585.1 Amblyomma mixtum
CTTTTAGACGATACGTCCCTATCAGCATCCGTTCTATCAAAAAAAGCTTATTTCCTGAACTGCGCAACGGTGGAATGCAGGGCATACCTCCAAGCGCTAATTGTTGGACAGTATGAGTCTGGGAAATTGGTAGGCTTTTTGTGCTGTAACTGCCCTTGTCCACTCTTGCTACCCAGCTGGGCAAAAAATCTTTCAGGCCAGCACAACCTGCAACATGTCCCACTGGTTGCAGTGGCTATTTGCTTTAGTCACGTTTGTCATACCGAGCCCCTTTTTCCCCTTTTCTTGTCTGCTCAGTAACTGAGGAGGACCTTGATTCTGACAGTCTTGATGCTACAGGCAGCATAAGAAGGTTCTTGCTCAGCTTCCACCCTCACTGTTCAACCACGTTCCTAAGTCAAGCTCGCGGTAATATAGGGCATGCTACGTCTGCTGCTACAGATGACGGTAGTTAAGAAACCAGGAAGCCAAAGTAATGTTCATCAGTCTAGCAACGGAGCAGCAGTTCGCAGTTGGTAGCGAGGTGCTGGAAGTAGTAAGAGATTGTCTACTTACGGCAGGTAGTGACCACTGATCCGGATCATGAGAGGGAAATAAGCATGGAGTGCAGCGTGTATTGCAGGTTCTCTTAGATCATGAATGGCAGTTTGCCAATATTGCTCAAGAGAAAAGCATACAACAGCTGTATGTTACGGGCACTCACCTATGGGGCAGAAACGTTGAGGCTAACAAAGAGGGTTCAGCTTAAGTTGAGGACAATGCAGCGAGGTATGAAAAGAAAATGATAGGTGTAACGTTAAGAGACCGCAAGTGGTTAGAGTGGGTGAGGGAACAAACGCGGTTTAATGACGTCCTAGTTGAAATCAAGAAGAAGAAATGGGCTTGGGCAGGGCATGTAATGCAAAGGCAAGATAACCATTAGGCCTTAAGGGTGAAGGAGTGGATTCCAAGTGAAGGCAGACATAGCAGGGGGTAGCAGGCAGTTAGGTGGGCGGATGAGATTAAGAAGTTTGGGGTCGCAACTGGCAAAGGACAGTTAATTGGAGAGACATGGGAGAGGCCTTTGCTCTGCAGTGGGCGTAGTCAGGCTGCTGATGATGATGAACATTTTCGCGATCGAAATTTCGGACTCGAGCCAAAATCGAGTTCCTGGGAGGTGTCATGGTTCCTCAGTGAGATCTCAAATATTGCACGAGGTCAAGATTAAGATTGTGATTTCAACAGGTCAAGGAAAACGGAAGCATGGCCAGGCGTGATGCCTATACTACTGTATATCGCTTGTTGCTTTTAGGGCTGGTGAAACTTGAATGCAATGCCTTTGCGGTCTGCAGTGAAGGTGCTATGCTGTTGCTTTACTTGCTGCAAGTGAGCACGGACCGGTGTATATTCGGTGTCCTCTGCACGCGATGTCGCAGGGCAATATCCGCGTGTTCTGCCGCCTGCGTCCCCTCCTGCCCTCTGAGAAAGCTCCGCAGCGGCCTTTCCTGATGCTGCCAGATGAGCGGACCGTCGAGGTGCTCCGCACAGACCCGGAGGTGAGCGGGGTCCTGTGGCCAGAGGGCTCTCGTAACCGTGCCAGTGGTGTGGTTGTGGCACACTTCCTGGATTAAAGAGTTACAGAATTTAGCTCTTGTTGTGCTACCTGTGAGCATGCAGGTCAACTGAAAACTTCATGGCGGTGCAAGTGGGTGTGGCAAGGTACCCTGGGCTGCTTGTTGCCCATGGTGGACTGCATGTTCTGTCCGCGTGTTGTACAACTCCGAAACATCAGAGAGTTAGCCATGTTGGCATTCTGTTTACACCATCCGACAGGCTTAAGCACTGTATTGTACTTGGTAATTTGAAAGGGATTATTAGTGTTTTGTCTCCAAGGCTCGCTGAACTCTCGCTCTTTCATAAAGGTAAGCGTTGAACGCCTCATTTTGCATGCTACCAATATCCATTGTCTCAATTAAAAATTACTGAACTTGAAATGCACCCCGAAATACGGGAGCTGCAGCCAACCAGAATTTTAGATTTTTCGAATCTAAGCACCCCTCTCACTTTGGGCATCGCGATCGTGAAAAAAAGGAGGTGCTTAGAATCGAGTAAATACGGTAGGCGCACTTTAGCCAGTCGATAACCGGTGCGCCTTAATCTTTCCACCTATCAAGAAAACCGCGCGAGCCGAGCCGAGCCGCTGCCCCGCTGCTCACTGCAGCCTCAACGGCCATTTTATCTTGTTTGTTGAAGACTAGCCCTCTGCCGGCAAAATGTGCTGCATTTGTGTTCCGAAAAAAAAAAAAGAAGACGATGAATTAAAAAATATCACGCATGATTTTCGATTATACGACACCCGGATTATACGACGGTTTCGCGCGGTCCCCTGAACGTCGTATAATAGAGGTTCCACTGTAAACTTGAAATACACCCCGAAATACGGGAGCTGCAGCCAACCAGAATTTTAATCTGCCTGACTCTCATGATCTACACGGTAAAAGGCTTGCAGAATTTAATCGGGGAACTAGCCTCGAATTCACTGCCAGTACACATAAAGCAAGCGCTTAATTTTAAGGCAGCAGCTAAGATGTATTTTTGAGAAGTATCTGCAATACTTAGCTGATAGGTGGGTGTATCTTACAATATACTGCAACAAGCAATGAACTAATGTCTTTTTCAAGTGGTTATTTAACAAGATGTAATTTACGGTTCTGTTTACGCAGGCTGACTCAGATCCCGGAGCTTAGTATTTTGTAAATTTTGTAATTACCCGATTGCAAGAAGAGAATGTGCTACAGTTATATTTTTCTTCGTTTATTGTGTTGACATGCTCGACATGACGTGGACTATTTCTGCTGTATAATTTGTTTGCTGATCTGCTGCAGCTTGAAAGTTTTTCGTTTGGATCCGTGATTAGCCAATGACTGTGCGTCCAATAACTGCATTTCCATTTTGCATGACATGCTGTCATAAATGCAAAAAAAGGGGGAAATGGGCTTGCACAAAAAAGCTCAGTAGAGGCTCATTAAAACTCATTTCACTCATTTCGAACAAGTGCTCAGATGTGACAATGTGAGGATATTTCGCAGCGCTGGAGATATGGGATGCTAGGCCGCTTAGCTGTGCTGCTCTCTGCATCACACCAACCAGCCCAAAGTGTCGCGTTAGTAAGTTTTATTTACTATTGTGGGAAAGAATAATGAAGACTAACTTTTATGGTGACTGAAGACCACGGCGCCTTCTCACAGTGGTACTCTCAGAAGGTCTGTGCAGCGCTGTAAGTGAACAAAAAATTCTGGAACACTACCTTGCAGAAAAAGTCACTCTCATGAAAGATAAATTTCAGTCTTTTGTGCGAGGCTGTGGGGAAGCTACCTTGTGGGGATTGGAGGGCACTTTTGTGCCTAGCGGTGCATTGCACACAATTCCAGCATGTTGGCTGCATGCCTAAGTAGGTTTTCCCTTTCGTAATGGTTTTACCTCTCGATATTTCCAACAGCCCAGCCTCGCTCTACATGCACAATCTAACCTTGACTGCCCAGTGCAGCGACACCTCTGCTGCCAAGCAAAATTCTGTCTGGGCTTGACATTGTGCATTCTGTACATTGCACATTGTTCACTGCAGATTTGTTTTTTGCATCGAGGTGTAATGTGTAGTCCATGCCTGGTCAGCCCTGCACAGTGGGGGCAAGTGTGGGTGCTTCTGCCTCCTACGTGCAGGCGCAACGGGAGACCGTCCTGACTTTCAGCTTTGACCGAGTGTTCCCGGGCGTGGCCAGTCAGGTGGAGGTGTACGCCGAAGTCTCCCAGCTGGTGCAGAGTGCACTGGACGGCTACCACGTGTGCATCTTTGCCTACGGCCAGACGGGCGCCGGCAAGACCCACACCATGGAGGGGGACGAGGATGACGAGCGGAGGGGCATCATCCCGCGGGCCCTCCAGCAAGTCTTCGAGGCATCCCAGAAGCAGCCCCAGTGGACGGTCAGTGTGCGCAGGAAGGGAGGAGGGAGCGTGGGCGCTCTTGCGCTACTGTCCTTTAAGCCTGCCATTGACTGCACCCCTTTTCAATTCCACAGAGTGGTGATTGATGTGGCTTGCCTCCCTTGCAGTACACCATGGTGGCCAGCTTTGTGGAGGTGTACAACGAGACCCTGCGCGATCTCCTGGTGCCTCCGTCCCAAGCAGACAAGGCCCCGCCGCTGCAGCTCAAGATGAGCAGCAAGGACGGGCCCGTCACGGTGGCCAGCCTGACTGAGGTGCCAGTCCAGTCAGCCCAACAGGTATGTCAATCAGTACCCTAACAGCGTGTAAGGAAAACTTCATTGACTGCTCCAGTGGCGGTGATGTTTCACACTGCATCTCACCATTTGCGTGTGCATACTCATCGTATAGTGTAGTACTCTACAATGTTTGTGGGGCTTTTGCTCGCTTTTACCGGACAATTCGTTTTCCCCGACCCCCATCGTCCGTGGAAATGGACTCTGTACCCACCTTGTGCAGTGCATGTTAGGTGGTAGGGGGCATACATCGCAGCATGCTAGAATTAATTCGTGGCATGACCCACGGCCATGTCCCTTGTAATGGTGTCATCGGTAATGTTGGGTGAGCTGCAGACATAACAGAAGCACGACTGGCAGGCATCTTGTCTGCCCATAAATCCCTGCAGCTATCCAAGGCTCGCATGCAGCTTTTTGTTTGATATGTCTAGTGCGCAGGCCAGCTGGGTAGCCTCCATGTGTGCCATCTCTGTAGCCCATTGTGCTCAGGTGGTGCGGGCTGGGCAGTTTTATTTTCTTCTTGCCCATTCTACCCTTCGTGCCGCCTCTGTAGGAACAGCGCAGCTGCGACTCCTTTCCTCTCGATAAACTTGGCTAGCATTGTCTTGAGCTTGGGGTGCACACCGGGCTTCAGGCTGTGAAACAATCTCCTCTCACATGTTTGATGTTCTCAGACTTCTTCCACCATTTGCGAATGCAGGGCTCATCCACGTCACATTTTCTTGCGGCTGCTCTGTTGCTGATTTTCGAGCAGGGAATATGATCTTCAGTTTCTCTTTCGCTTGAGTGGCTGCCGCTGTGACACACTCATGATGCCTAAACAAGGCTGGCCAACACTGTAAAATGGCGTGTACCCAAAATGTCACCCGACTTTGAAGATGCAACAGCGTTCTTGCACAGTGTTGCTCTAAGCATAGCCAGCATGGTTGAAGTTTTCAAATAAACACATGCTTGTGAATTTGGCCATGCTTTTCATTGGCCCCTGATCGGCTTGACACGTGTTGATGTGTCAGTGGGGGCAAACTATACACAGGAGGCCGTGCTTTGCCACAAAGCCAGTTGTTCCTCGAAAAAAAAAAATTCTTTAACCTGCACCCCTGCCCCCTTTCTAAACTCATTTTTTTTTCTTAAAATTTCTGTGCAGATGTTTTGCGAGAAAACACGGTATCTCGGGTCTTGCCAGGTCAGAGAAATTGGTCGGGGACTTCACTGCATGCTTATCACATCGTTTAACTTGCTCTTTCCTCATAAAACAGTCTGCTAGCAGACTTTAAAAAAAACTGCTGCATGCACAAGCCAGAAAATGAGGTGCAACATGACATGTCATAGCGTCAGCTCATGCTATGATGCAGTTGACTGAACGCTCTTGGATAGAAAATTGACTGGGTGCCAGTGAACCTGTTTTCTAATGCTATGGTAAGAGATGTTGTGCATGGAAACTCAGCTTTCAAAGGGATAGTGGGACAGGCAAAGCTTTCCCATTGTTTTTTCCAGTCTGTGAACCATGTTACCTAAGCCACTGGGGACAAGAGAGGGAAAAGGGTGACTGAAGTGAAATCCTGGGAACCCGCTTTGTGCAGTTGCATCTCGCAGCAGATGGGTTGTGCTGTACATCTCGTGGCATTGTATTGTTTTCATGCCTTCGGCTGACAACAGCTCACGTGTGGCTGCAGTGCGGTGAAAGGTACACAAGCGTTGAGGGGGGGGGGGCTACATCGCCTAGGGGACACTGCGCTCGGGAAAGAAGGGACTATGGCAGGCATGGACCCACCCCTGTTAGTGTCCAAGCTGTTGCCTATCACGAGATGTCTCGTCACATTTTGTCGGTTTTCTCTGTTTTATATAGTACCAGCTTTGCTTGCAAAACTTCCCAATGGGCATTTAAACTCCCATGGACGTCCTGCGGATGTTCAGGATGTCTGCAGGATGTCCATGGGAGGTTCATTGTGCACTGGGTCTCTGAGTAGCTCAGTTTTCTGCGCCCACAATCCGTAACCTCTCTGGTCATTTAATTAATCCGCAAAAGTTGGTAACACCACAGAATTGCGCTTACCCCGCTTCTCTTCATGGCCACAGTTTGTGAAAGAACATGCGGTAACTGAACCTTTCGGGGGAAAATGTTTGAGGGTTCTGTTTCCTTTGCGCAGAAGTTACGTTATTCATACTTCTGTGGCTTCTAAACAATCCTGTACGGGGCATGCATTGAAATTTGTCATGCGTGGGAGCAGCAAGAACATGGCCTTCTTCAGACTGATGCTTTGCTTGGTTTCTTTTATTTGTGAGGATGCCGGCAAGAGATGCTTGTGCAGACTGTGGGTCTAAATGTCATGCAGTGCTGGTACAATGAAACCTCGTTAATTTGGTCTTCAAGTGTCTGAATGATCCAACTGTCGAATCATTGAATGTGTCCTCAAAACTGCCAAAAACGGTGTGTGAAAGCAAAGTTTATTTTATTAAAGCTGGGCAATGTCTATATTCTTTGAAAATGGCTATTTTTCGCAGTTGTGCCGAATGCTTTAATTCGTGAACATTGTCGGGAGTATTGATAGCAGAGCTTCTTCATAAGTTGGCAAGGGTTTCCGCAGCTTCTTTCAGTGTGCAGTGGGGTAGCTCTTGAGCATCTTTGCATGTGGCACCTCGCATGAGGAGGCCACACTGCACAAATAGCGAACAGCATATGATGAACACGGAGTTTTGATGGGCTGGAAGAATGGAAATACCACATGTAGGAAATGAGGTCCGTATCGACGCAGGTTTCCTGATCGCTGTCACACCTGCCGTTCACGTATTGTGCAGTTCAGGTCTCATTGGACACATATTTAGACGGTCGCATGTGTAGCGGGTCATACCACGATGCACTGCCACTTTGGATTCCTGTCTGAATTAACCGATGCCAGCTCAAGGGTGTCCGAATAAGGGTGTCCAAGGGGGGGGGGGGTTCTGATGCCATAGGCTCATAAGGGTGCTGGAGGTACTCCAGGTGCAGTCCGTATTGTCTGAATTCCCGAGATAACGGGTGTCAAATTAAAGAGGTTTCACTGTGCTCTCTTACCCGCTGCTTCTTTTCCCAGATCAGCCAGTTGCTGCAGTGTGCGCGGAAGAACCGGGCTGTGGCTGCCACCAAGTGTAACGAGCGGTCATCCCGGTCCCACTCAGTCTTCCGCCTGGACATCACGGGCCACAACGCGCGCACACAGCTTGGCTGTCGAGGTCGGTGCATTCTGTTTGCTTTGGCATCTCCCAACAGGATTTCTTTGTCACAGTCAACAGAATAGGGTAGGGGGCGGAAGGCTGGAAAATCTTGCATCAGACATTCAGTAGTCATGGGACAGTAGCATGCTGCTAGATTTTCCAGCCCTGCGACCATGGTCACAGGCGGTTTCGTGCCCTTCGCGACCCTGGTGCTGCCCTCTGCTGCATTAGTTTGCGCGCTCTGAACGGCGCCCGCCTCTTCAGTTTTGAAGGCTCAGAAGAGGCCTTCAAGTTCGGGCTTTAGAGCAGGTGTTGGCCATTGCCCTCCCAACTGCTTCCCGATTAGTGTGCCGCATAAGCGCGTGTAAGGGCCGCACCCGAACTTTCCATGATCCAAGCGGGAATAGCCTTCTAAATGCACGCGCCGTGCCGGCTACGAGCAACAGTGCGCTTGATCGCAGAGGCCACATACGCGCCATAGCCTCCGAGATTACTTGCACGTTCGGCCGATCTCAGAGGCCATGCACGCGCACAGGAGCTTCCAAGTGCTGTCCAAAGATGGCGCCCGAGGTCGTAGTCGTCATAGTCAACTTATTCCTTCGCCACGACCTCCCGTTGTCCTCATCGGCATCAGTATCGCCAGCTCCAGCCTTTCGTTGCTTTTGTGGTGTGTGCATCGCAGTGCTGCCGAGCGTGGCAGTTTTAGCACGATGGGCAAGCACCTTTATAGCTGCATGGCTGGGAGTTAGCTCTCGAACACAGCAAGCGTGTGCCTGGCAGGGAATTTGACGTGGCAGAGGAGTGCGTCCGATGATGATGCAACCACAAGAATGCATTGGGAAACACAAGCTGCAAAAAGCGCACTTTCCAAAGCAAGCCGTGAGAGTTTCCCGAACTGGAAGAGGTTCTCTGCTATGTGATAGAAGTGCGGAACAATGGCTATGCGTTGACAGCAGACATGCTATGCGGCTTCCTTTGGGATGAGTGCTCACCAGAGCACAGCACCAGCTCAGAGTGGAAATACTCCGCGAGTGACGACTGAACACAGAATAATTGCCGCTCATTCCCTGATTGGTGTGTTTGTACTTATTTTTTCGCACATCGTGTGTATGGGCCGCACCCCGAAAATTTGCCTTAGAATCTGAAAAAAAAAGTGCGGCACATACACGTGTTTATACGGTATTCTGTTCACCTTTGTTAGTTAAAATTTCAATAATTTCAAACTGTATCAGCTTTTCATCTTTGCTGCAATATTAACCAGGTTTTTACTATAATATAAACCAATTATTTTTTTTCTCTAGTTTTATTTTTTTTACAGCATCAACAAAATGTCTCAACAAAATGTTGGTGAGCATTGGAACCGCTCTGAGCCATTTCAAAACGAGCAGTATTGTACCTGTGCTGTTTGCAGAAGCTGCCATCTTGGCTACCTTCTGCAGCACTCCAAATCGTGAAAATAGCCAGTATTTTTACTTGGCATTGAAATATACAGTGGTAGGCAGTTAAGCCATTACGCCCATGGTGCTCACCTTTGCAGAGCACAGTGCTTGGCATGTAGTGGTGCGTGGTGTGACTGTGCGCAGGGCGGCTGAACCTGGTGGACCTGGCAGGCAGCGAGCGGCTGTCGGAGTCGCAGTCGGTGGGGGTGCGCCTACGGGAGGCCCAGAACATCAACCGCTCCCTGGCAAACCTCGGCAACGTCATTCTGGCGCTCTCCAACCGGGTGGGTGCTCCACTACCTTGGAAACATGTCGTGGGTTTTCGTGGGTCATCCAGTGCTGCAGTTTGGAAGGTTCTTCAGCTGCAGTATTTCGCCAGGTTTTTCAGCCGGGTTGCTTCAATCCTCTACCATTGTCGAGTGATTGCTGCTAGCCATCAGCTCTGGTATCGCTGGCCGTGCTGCCATCTTGTGGTCAGTGCAGGGGATAGCTTTGTAGCACAACATTGTGCCTTGCCCTTGATTTGAATTCACCCGTTGGTCAACCCCCATGTTTGGACTGTGCAGTTTTGTAATATGCTCACTTTTGTACAGTGCTTACACAACTTTAAGTTGACACCCTCCATATCACTTATCAGGAGCCTGTGGGCACACTCCACAACGAAAATGTATGTCACTGGACTGCTCGTCCACAACTGGGCCATCGACCTCACTAGCAAAGCTCTCATCATTCCTGCTGCAGTTTTGCAACACATTGTTCTGACATCGTCCAGCGAAAACCCATGCGTCTTCGTCCCGCAAAACCCCACATTTTGCAAACTGCACCAACGATGCTCCAACTTCGGATTTTCAAGCTAAAAAAAAAAGGTAGATTTACAGTCTTGCAAATATGGTAGTAGTGTATATGACTCCTGTGTGAATATGACAATCTGCCAGATTACATCAGATTTATTCACTCAGTCGTTGCTATCCTATAGGTGCATAAAATGCACCCTATGCCAACTTTTTCGTGCGTAGCTTTTTCCATTACTCTGTCCCTGAAGGACTGATCCTGATGCGCCGTTAATTTTGCTTTTCACACGGCGGACTGTGTCGTTCATACAGGCTGACCATGTGCCATACCGGAACTCCAAGCTGACACAGCTCCTCATGGACAGCCTGGGTGGCAACAGCAAGACACTGATGCTGCTCCACATCTCGCCACGGGAAGAGAACATAGGGGAGACCATCAACTCGCTCCGGTTTGCCACAACGGTGAGCACACTATTGTCTGTGCTCCAATGGCAAAGAATGCCTCTCTCAAAATCCTTGCCACATATTTGGCCATTTCAACCTCACGATTTCCGCTTCACTCAGCGTAATCGTGTATGTAAGTTTTTGCACGCTATCATTCAGATCAGCAATTGCAGGTAGTTTTTTTTTTCTTCAGAACACGCTTTTCTCAATTTATGCTTTCTTCAGCTTACTGACAGCAGTCCTTTTGCACTGTAAACAGTGATCACTGCAATAAGGAACAGTGACGCTCTTTATGGCTTAACACTGCATGTTAACAGGTAATTGCAATTTTCAGTCCTGTTGGCCATTATTTTCTTGAATTCTCGTCAGTGCAGCTTGTAGGGGTACTTTTTTCCTGACCATTGACTGCACAGCATGATCATGCACTCTATTCAGTGTGCCTCGTGGTAGAGCAGCTGCCTCTGCTTGAGGAGGTGGTGGGTTCAATTCCTGCCGCCGGCCGGGTACCCACCGGTTTTCTCAAAATGGGTACGAAGCATGCCCTGGCCTGGTGCTCAGCATCCTAGGGTTGCATTGCTTGAGAAAGGAGCCTGCACCTTCAGTCGACCAGTTTGTGCAGTGGTCACCTGTAGGAAAGACTAAAAAAAAGGGCCACAAGTTTGGCTTCTACGGCACGAGGCGGATTTAGGGTTGCTTGACGGGGGAACTGATCTCTGATCCGTCAAGGCAACTGGGGTAAAAACCGAAGCCTGGCCTCGTGGTAGAGCATCCGCCCCGCATTTGGGAGGTGCTGCGTTCGTCCCCAGTGCCGCCGGGCACCCACCAGTTTCTTTAATGGGTACAAGATTTCCCCTGGCCTGGTGCTCGGCTCTTCTAGGGTGAGATGCTTGGGAAAAAGGGTCTAGGCCACAGTTGCCTTGATGGATCAGAGATAAGTTCCGCCGCCAAGCAATCGTAAATCTGCCTCGTGCGGTATAAGCCCAACTTGTGGCTCTTTTTTATAACTCCTCCCAAACGTACACCCCTAAAGAAAGCCGAGCGCCAGGCTGGGGGACGATTGTACCCATTTTTTCCAGTGGGTGTCCGGCGGTGGGTTTCGAACCAACTACCTCCCGCAGCCGAGGTGGGTGCTCAAACCACTAGACCATGACTACTACTATTTTTACTACTACTACTACTACTATTACTACTACTATTACTACCATTTTTACTATTTCTTTTCCGCAGGCTCTGAGAACTTTTCCAAACTGTAGTAATAGCCACAGCTCGTCAGACATGTACAGAGCACAGTTGTGTTTCAGTTGCCTTATCTTTGTTTGCACATTTGGAGATATTCAGAGCAATCTTGTTGCGCTGGATTGTTACAGTTGGCAGTCAAAGGCGACGCAGGATAAGAGATTCTGGTTTCAGATCGCTGCTGTTTTGGGAGCAAATGCTTGCATAAATAGCAAGAATGCAGTGACATCCAGAAAACTATCTTTTTGTCTATGTTCATTGGCTGTGGAAAATTGGACCTTTTAAATCTGCGGCAGTTGTAAGCAGTGGCTGCTTCATTTCTGCCGCGTTGTATGGTGGCAGTGGCAGCTAAGATCAGTGCTGGACATGGTGGCTAGGTGGTAAAAAATAGTTGTTTATGGGGATTATAAGTAGTGAACACTGGGCACATATGGTACTTCCCAGTGCAGTTTTGTTGACATATCTCAGTCGGATCATGATGTCTGGTACAGTGGAAACCCACTGTTGTGTATCCGGGTATTGAGTTTTCCCGGCTGCTATGTTTTCGTGAGCCAGTACTGGCCAAGCTTCCATAAAAAGCATGCAATATAGACGGCGCTATTACGTCACCGTTGTGACAACATGAACAGCATGCTACGTTGCAATGATGCTTTAATTCATGCCGGCATTTTAACAGCCTACGTTTAGCGCGTGCAAAACGGCAAAGGCGCACCGGCCAAAGTGGGACTTGGCCGCGTTGCACCCTCACAGACACCTCCAAGCACATATGTGGGTGCCGTGAATCTTCTTGTGGCTGTTGGGGGCAGTTCTATCGCTGGTGTGACATGAGTGTGAAGGATTGAAAGCTCGAAAATGAAACTATGCCACTGCACGCACAGTGCAGGCAGTGCTGTACAATGCTGTGCAAGATACAGTCGATGACCGATTTTTCGGACTCTCTAGGGACCGCGAAAACGTCCGAAAAATCGGGCAGTCCGGAAAATCAAATTTCACCGAAAAAATCACGAACTTATTACCACTATGCCGGAGAAAGCGGCCAATTGTATTGCACACATTCTAAAGCTCCTCATTACTTTATTTCGCTGCGCGAAATACCGTATAAACGCGTATAAGGGCCGCACTTTTTTTTTCCAGATTCGAGGGCCAATTTTCGGGGTGCGGCCCATACACGCGATGTGCGAAAAATTTTTTTTAAAGTAAAAACACACCAACCAGGGAATGAGCGACATTTATTCTACGTTCAATCGTCACTTGCGAAATATTTAGACTCCTGAGCTGGTGCTGCGCTCTGGTGCACGCTCATGCCAAAAGAAGCCGCGCAGCATATCCGCTGTCAACGCGTAGCCGTTGTTCCGAAATTCCATCACATAGAGGAGCAGCTCTTCTTCCAGTTCAGGAAACTCGCACGGCTTGCCTCGGAAAGCGCGCTTTTTGCAGCTTGTGTTTCTCATTTGGTTGCACAATCATCAGACGCACTTATCGGCCACGTCGAATTTCCCGCCCGCCGCACGCTTACCGACCGTGTTCGAGAGCTAACTCCCAGCCGTGTAGCTTAAGGTGCTTGCCCATCGCGCTAAAACTGCGAAGCTCGGCGGCAGCACGCGAAAGCCACTATCACTGCGAACGCGCTAACACGCATGCTAACACGCCACGAAAGGCTGGAGCTGGCGATACTGATGGCGATGTGAACAGCGGAAAATCGCGACGGAGAAAAAAGTTGATAATGATCACGGCGCCATCCATAGACGGCACTTGGAAGCTCCGGTGCGCGCGCGTGGCCTTCGCGAACGGCGCAGCGCCGGAGCAGATCGCGGCCGCGATATGATTCGGCGGGCGCGCCCGAAGCGCGCTTCGATCGCGGAGGCCGCGGCGTGCGCGTAGCCTCTGCGATCGTATTCGCGTTCCGTGTTCGGGACTAGACTCGGCACAGATGAGTTCCGTGAACTCAGACTACGGTTCAAGTTCGTGCGGCGGAAGACATTCAAGGACAGTACGAATTCGAAAACACGCGAGCGCAATGTGCCGACTCGCGCAGAATTTCAGCGTCGCAAGAGGCTCCCTTTAAGCTTGAATTTCGTTTTGTTTGATCAAGTTTTCGATATCTCCTGCAGTCTTAATTAATGAGGTTCCACTGTACACATTATATGGCGCCTTGGGTACTGGCGGCGAGTGCGAACGAGGTCCGAAAAATCGAGGGGTCAGTTGCGGTGCGTCCGAAATTTCTAGCGCTCTTACACATTGGCTCTATGGGCCATGTCGCGGTGCCGCGAAAAAGTCCGAATAATCAAGCATGTCCAAAAAATCAGGCGTCCGAATTTTCGGTCGTCGACTGTATAGTTGAATGGGTTGATGCTGAGGCATGCTTCTGTCATCCACGTTTACCGCGTCGCCTGAGGCTTAGAAAATTGGGGGGACGCTTAAGCTTTGCCTTTAAGTGTACACTGTAATAGCATTTTTGGGTCCGCTTGCATCGCCTACTCAGTCAGGCAACCAATCAGGAGGTTGGGCTTGATAAGCATATACCTTTTGCATTAGAATTCACTGTTCTCTGAACAGTGACCTCGTTGAACACGGCGGTACTGCGTGTTTAACCATCACTCGGCTTTTCCACCTGCTAAACATTTATATTAACACGAAAAGTTCGCACAGAATTTCGGAGCCTTTCATCACAGCCAGAAATCTTAATGTAAGGCATGATCTCAATGTCTTTTTTAAGTGTTGACTGAAGTATGTCCCTCAAACAGAGCATCACCACCAAAAAAATATTTTATTGCTCACTATAGTTTCTCGTTTCTCGCACAGATCCCAATTTACTGATTACAACACAAATGTCCCCTTGATGTGAAGGTACGGCCTAACTCGGAAGGGCCACGTTTGCAGTGTAGGAAGGTTCTTGTGGCCTATTTAATCTACATCTGCTGAGCTCTTTAGTACAGTGATGTCAAGGAAGGTTACAGGTAATGCTGCAGATGTGAGCAGAGGAAGTAATAACGAAGCAGAACCTTTGTCATCTGCCTTCTGGAGAGGCCGTAAGGTATTCTAAGGGAAAGCGATCAGTGAGGACAAACTTCTATCGTGACCATGTCCAGAAAAAGATGTGCACTTAGCCACCTATTAAGCATAGCTGCCAGGAACAGGTTGTCTGGTGTTTAGAAAAGCAAAAAATAAAGGTGAACTTAAGTTTCCTTGCATGCAGAAATACGAAGGAATTTCGAGTTCCTTTACCACCTATGCTACTCAGTAATATAATTAATCACTAATTATCAATTAATGTATTGTTGGTTAATTATTTGTTATGAGGTACTGTTAACTATTTTAATCAGTTAGCTTAAGTGACTAGTTAATTTGGCATATAATTGATTAATTACCTAGTTCTATTAAATAATTATTGGTTATTTTTCTCCAATCTTTATGGTTCGTTCAATTCTTGAGGAATTACTAGCAATCCTCCAATTTCATTAATTACTCCAAGTAATTAGCTAAATTGCCTAATTAGTTAAATGAGCTACTAAATAAGATTAGTGATTTAGACTTTTCACTCAGTCAATATTTCAGTCAATATTAATCATTACAAATCATAATTACACTTGCTGGATGATCGACAGTTCACTCTGTCCACAGCCGGTGGTGACACATCCTGTCCACACCACTCAGGAGGCAAGAAATGTTTTCTGATTAAAAAACCTGAAACAGGTTGCTGGACAAAGTGCACGACAGATTCACCAGACTTAATCATGGGAGCAACAAATTCTGTCGACGCACAAGCTCCCTTTGGTAACACCCCAGAGAAGTCCCAAAACAGTATCGCAGCGCTTCGGCGCAACAAAGATGTTGCATATTTGTGTCCTTGCAGGGACGGAGTGCTCTCAACCCATCCAAGCCTGCTTTTTCTTTTTTACCGTACCCTTTTCATCAGAACAAGGGTACACGGTATGTCATCATAGGCCAGTCTTAATTTTCCACTGTACTTGAGAGAAGCAACGATCAGCTGTGTTTTTGAAGGTACTGAGCTCTAGGGGCCCGAGGTATACAACTGAAATTACAAAGACAATGTCAAACAGGTTGTTTAAATAAAATATCTTCGGTAAGCTCTTGGTTGTTAGGGAGAGCCTGTGTTCGCTCTTGTTAGTCGGAGGATGGGTGGTTGAGGGGGGTCTTGCATATTCTCATACCATGTGTTAGAGGGAGGGGGCGGCTGCAAGATGGAAAGGTGTCTGTCTGTATACGTAAAGCCGCCAGCATACACGACAGCTTCCTTTGTGAACAGTGTGTGTGGTAACGTAAAGGGTGCATGCGGTGGTGCTGACGTCGCCCGCCTAGGTACTCTGCTTAGGAGAAACTCTGACTGACACTAGCTTCAGGGGAGACTTATTACTCGCCAGACGGGGCCTCTGAAACTGCTGAAGGTGGAAGGTTTTATAGATGCAAAATCCACCTGCTTTTTCCTTATGTACGTGTACCTCATCAGATGGATTTAAGCATATATATAGATTTAAAATAATTTTCAGTTCATATATTTTTTGCCATGGAGAGTAAATTAAAGAGTAAAAGTGAAAATATCTCGCAGCATGCAAAATTTGCATCTTTCAATTTATATGTCAATGCCATAGACGAAAGTAAACAGCATAACAAGTTTAATGAAACCCATTACTCTTTTTTCAGAATTTTTCTTGCTTCAGAATATTTTTATGCGAAGCATACTAAAATAGCCCAAGCCCGCTCCTCGAGCGCGGCGGTGTCGTTACCATTGACCTTTCGTGACCTCCATGTCATACCACGTGATGCGTGACGTCACGGCAGATGAGAAGCGGGGCCCCAGCTCGCGCTGTCGCGCGAGTCGTCGCGACCAATGTGTTTCCTGCTTCTGCCGCTAGGTGCGCTGTAGTGAACACGTGATGCTGGAGCGGCGGTATACAAGGGGGTGCGCCTGCCTCTGCTTAGGCGTACATGGTATAGAGATGCCTCCTGGAGACAGGGCTGCTCGTTGGAATGAGAAGCAAAAGTTGCGGCGTGCTACAGAGACTGATGAAGAGCGTGAAGAACGTCTAGCCAAGCGGCGTGCTCGATATGCAACTCGGCGACAATATGCTTCGCATCTGACTGGGCTTAACCTAAGCTAAGCCTCAGCCATTTTGTTTGTCCTGAATTCATTTAAACCTGCTTGAACTGGTTCAATCAAGTCCCTACCGGTTCGAATTGGAACGGAATGTTGCTCAGGAGCTGAACCCAGAACTGAGAAGCCGCCGCGGTGGTTCAGTGGCTATGGTGCTCGGCTGCTGGCCCGAAGGACGCGGGTTCGATCCCGGCCGCGGCGGCTGAATTTCTTTGGAGGAGAAATTCGAGGCCCGTGTACTGTGCGATGTCAGTGCACGTTAAAGAACCCCAGGTGGTCGAAATTTCCGGAGCCCTCCACTACGGCGTCTCTCATAGCCTTAGTCGCTTTGGGACGTTAAACCCCATAAACCAACCAACCAGAACTGAGCCTGAAAGGCATGAACCCGAACCGAACCTGAAAAAAATTCCAATTAGACACCGTGGCTACAGCATGTCTGCTAGAGTGTGTGCGCACAAAAATAACTATTCAAAAAGAATTTGCCAGATTGCAGTTCGAACCCAAGCCTTCTGTGTGCCAAGGCGGGCATGCAACGCATACGCCACAGTGTCGTTGGTTCAAGTGCGTTAGAGGGGCATGAAGTGAATACAGTGTGGTCTGTGCGACAGTAAAGTGTGTTGGGGATGTGTACTTGCAAAAAGAGTAGTTGTTGACGTCATCCAAGGGTCATGTGACAAGTGTCATGTGACAACAGTAATTTCCGAATAAAAGAAAGTTGCTGACGTCCAAACTCAAACGCTTTAGCATTTCTCCAATGCAGTTGACTGCAGTGCTCTATAACATTCGTCTAGAGTGGGTCCTGTTGAAGGTCCCGCCCTTCTCTGTTTTATTTCTTTTGCAGGTCAACCAGTGCCAGATTGGCACAGCACGCAAGAATCTTTGAGGGCTTGGCAGAATGGGACTGGGCATTGTTGGCGCAATCATTTTATCTGTAATGGTATAATTTTATATAACGTTCTTTTACGTTGGACAAGTAATGCAGTCATCGTGCTTGCTTAGCAATGTGTGCTTTTGTAATGGACACTGTTGTGAGCAATGGAGAGTCAAGATTCAGTGACTGCAATGCAAAGGCTGCTGGAGACTTGAGAATTGCAAGAGCTGCCAGCACGAGGACATTGGAAGATACTGTACAGTAAGAAGACACCCCTGACGATAGTCCCTGTGCACTAAGACGCAACATTGTGCTGTGCTCACTTTGAAGTGTTTGTGCTGAGCTTACTGATCCCGATGAAGAACTGACATTGTGTTGGTGTTCTGTGCACTGGTTGTAATTGTGCACGTGACCGATGTATGCATCATGACGTGTGCAGCAAAGCAACGGCCATCTCTTGGTCGCAAACACCTGCTTCCTGGGCTCTTCAGGTCTGTATGAATAACATGAAGTGTCACTTTTGCAACCAGGTTGCAACACTCCTTGTGCTTAGCAGTGGTCTTCAGTCTGTTCACCCGGGGCAATACATGGTATCACAGAAGCCATTGTGCGCCCTGCGTACCATGCTGTTTCTTTTGTTATGTCTGAAAACTGTGACGGATTTTCAGAAAAGAGCATCAGAGCAACTCCTTTCTTTGGCCCTTTGCTCTATGCTTACGAATTTAGACGTGCAAGTTGTCCAGACATGTTGGCTTTGTGCAAATTTTTACGAATTTTTAAACGAGTGCAATGCTTTTACATTTGTGTTCATTACTTTAAGTATGGCCTCTGGTGGCATGTGTATGCAGCATGCGTGTGTCAACTTTGGCTTAATTGTTGAATGCACATCGCAAGAAAGCTTCACAATGTATTTTTGTGAATTGATGCTTTTCGGTTGAAAACCGTGCATATCTCATTTTTATTCTCTGCTACAGTCTTGTGCTAGTTTTCTCGTATTTGTACCATGGAGGCCTTGAAAACCTGGGCAAATGGCCTAATGTAATAAAGTTGAACGTACTATATCATTTGCGGGTACTTTCTTCAGCCTAGTCTGTGAATGCAGAGAGGCTGCATGGTGCCTGACAAGCCTGCAGACTGCTGTGGCTTTTTCACAGCATTACTGTAGTCCAATGTGCGTCACTTTCATGAAATAAGTTTTCTGGGACTTTAAATTACTAGAACTTCTGCTCTGGCTTTCCTTAATGGGTTTACACTTCATTCTGTTGCTGTCAGTGGTGCATTTCAGGACTTGCCTTGCTAAAAAACATGGGGTGAGGGGTATGAATTTCAAAGCATGGTTGATAATGCCTTATATTTCGAAGTATTTCTCTAATTCTTTTTTCTGTAGTCAGGTACAACCCGTTTGCAGTGGAGCTCCGCCCACAGTGAATACTGCCAAACAGAATTCCTCTGGGACAACAAGCAAACAGTTATTCAAGATTTCCTGTTCATCAAAACAGTAAGTTATTCATGAGACAAAATTAGACTTTTCTTGTCTCCAGCAACAGCTTGATAGCCAAACATCAAAACTCCAATTTTGTGCAAAATTGCAACTGGTCAGCGGAGTAACACAGGAAGCAGCGGGCTGTGACTGCAGGCTTTTTACGATGTGTACAGTATGATGAAACTTGAAAAAAAAAACCAGCACACTATACTAAATGTCATAATCGTCTGGTTTAACCTTCTCAAAGTTTCTGAACGTCTTGCAGGTGTTGCGATCGACAGTCTCGAAATGTTTTCTTGCCCAGACACGAATATTTCGTAATTTTTTGTCCTGTCGCTGGCTGAGAATATATCAATTCTTCAAGCTCTGCACCTAGGACTGTCAGTCACTGAATTTAGGCTATTTCCAGGATTGTAACAGGACAAACTAGGTCAAATAGGACAGCCTCAGAGCAATCCGCTCCACAAGGTGAACAACAGCCCTGGAAAATCTTGAGAAAAAGTCTTTCCAAGTTGAGCACCACATCTACTTCTCTTGAAAGCTCAGAGGTTCTAGCTTGTGTGTGTCACCACTTAGCACACTTTTAGGTGCGTTCCCAGACACCCTTAGAGCGTTTAGGGGTAGCGGCCTCGGTCACAAAGGAGTTGCCCTCGACTCAGTGTGGCAAGCTCAGCCAGAGACCAGCTACCAAGTGACAAGAGATTTTTGGTTGTTTGGTGCCCAGCTTTTACCAGTCGCAAGCCAGAGAATGGGTCGGAGCCAAAGGTTCACAAACAAAACAGTTATACAGCAATGAGACGATACATAGGATTTCGCAATCACTTGTACGAACACATACAAAGTGATTTCCAATACAAAGCAACTCGTGCAAAGTTACACTCGAGAGAGATTACAATACAAAAGAAATATTGCACCTAAAGTGCACTAACACAAGAGAGAGGCAAACAAACAAAACACAATTCAGCGGGCACTGCGACAGTCCGACGACCAGAGGTTTAGGACGCCGTCCCGCAGACTGGCGCGCGCTGCCTCGTTAGTCCGTGGTTGAGCGAGTGGTGTGGTCCCGTGAGTCGAGCAGGCGTGCTTCTCGTGGAAGCTTGTATGGCTGCTCGGGCTGACAGACAGCGGTCAACGCCCTTCATATATAGACCGTTTACAGTGCGCAGTTCTCTTTGAGACCAGATGGCGCCACACGTGCACTCGGAACACGGCGCCATTACGGGCCTCGTAAGTCGTTGGCGTGTACGCCTCGACGCAGCAGTGGAAATTTCGCGGATGGCTGCCGAATGTGTTCTTTCTACGATGTGAAAAGGCAGAGGAAATACGTTCTGTGTTGCGGATTGCAAGAATTGCGACAGAAAGTTAAAAAAGGTGCGGGATGCGGTCGTTTGCGAGCTTCACGGAACCGAACTGCACAAGGATGTACACTGCCCCTGTTCACGGTCGTTCGCCATGCACCCTTTCCGAACGGGCGAACGCAACAAACACGTTCGCCAGCGCTACACAGCCAATATAGAAAGGCTTTGAGTTTGGAAAATCTGCGAGGGCAAGTTCACAACACAGACGTGTGAAGAATTAGCTGTTCCGCCATCAAAATGGTCAATTCATGCTTTTAGTTGTGTACTGTGCTAAGACCCAATTGGCCATTCGTAAAAGGAGCGCCCTAGGCCGAATTAGGAACGAAAAAAAAAATTACTTACGCTCCTACATACCGCTGCTGTTTCTTATGCACTGCACAGCTGTGCGAGCGGACAGCGCGCTTACCGTCAGTCCGTGTATTACACGCAGTCTTGGTGCACTGCTTTTCAACTTCGCTCCAAGTAGCGCGGTCTCTGGGACCATATTCAGAATAAAGCATTTGCGTGACGGTTGCTGTGCTGGGTGGTTGTCACTCCTAGCGGTCCATGCGAGACTGTCACTAAAAGTGACTCCGCAGGCTCAGAGTGAAGCTGATTACTTACAAGCAACGAGCTCATGTCCGCGTATCGAGCGTGTAGCGTACCACAATTTTATTTGTGAGAATGACGCATAATTGTGAAATTCGTAGCATTAACGCGTTGCCATGCGCACGTTATAACAATTATATCGCGGAATCCTTCGAAACGCGATTGCACACCAGCTTGTGAAGTTGATGCATGGTACTGCTACCATGATAGTCAACCTTTGTGCGTCTATTTTTGCCGCCTTTCTGTGTTTAACAAACCAGTAGCAAATATTTTAGGTTTCCTAAGCACCGTTAACAGGTTGTAAACAAATGCTTACGATGTGCATGTGAGCGTTTTAGAGCAGCATCTGCATGCAGGTACACAATAGGACAACGACCTGCGCGGCCGCAGGATCCCAGTAAAAAAAAAACCATTGGAACCAATTGCATTTCCAATGGGTTCCAATTAGACGAGTTCAGTTTCCAATTGGATGGTCCAAATGGACTATCCGATTGGAAACTGAACTCGTCTAATTGGAACCCATTGGAAATCCAAGACTATCCGATTGGACCATTTGGGTTTACAATTGGTTCCAATTGGAATGGTGTTCTAATTGGATGATCCAAATGGACTATCCAATTGGACCATTTGGGTTCCCAATTGGTGAGCCCAATTGATCTTACCCATTGCATCCAATTGGTCCGCTGAACTGCACACAATTTATCCAATGAATGTGTGCATGTTTGACGAAAAAGGTAGAACTAATATGGTACTTACAATAAGAGCTATCAGCAGCTTAGCCTATTAAATTGTACTCATCACCTACACCACCACTGGAGCTGAAATAAAATTAAATATCTGCGCTCAGTGGGCAAGCGCCACCGGCCCCAGCATGAGAGCCTCATAAGTGGGGTATATAAGTTGGAGCAGAAGTGTTTGGCTTGGTTTATTGGGGTTTAACCTCCCAAGGCGACTGAGGCTATGAGAGACGCCGTAGTGAGAGCTCCGGAAATTTTGACCACCTGGGGTTCTTTAACGTGCACTGATATCGCACAGCACACGGGCCTCTAGAATTTCGCCTTCAAGAAATTCAGCCGCCGCGGCTGGGATCGAACCCGCGTCTTTCAGGTCAGCAGCCGAGCGCCGTAACCACTGAGCCACCGCAGTGGGACGAAGCAGAAGTGTTCTCTGGATGTACATATTGAGCTAATGTATGCTACTAGTGCCTGAATGTGCAGTGTTGCTTGTGTGTGATGCATGTGTATCTGTTGGCTTTGATTTTCATAAAAGCATGTTAATTTCAATTCCGTAGAAAAATGTTGATTGGCACTAGGCAGAGTGTCTCCCCGCAGTCCTCATAAATCAGTTTTCCTTTTGCACATTACAATGTGTTAAGTTGTAGAAATATTCATCCAAGATCCTAGAGCATATTATTCAAACATTTAGCTACCTTTCTCAATGAACGTAACATATTTTGTGAATATTTTCTGGGTGAAATAACTGCCTGGCCTAATGGGTCCAAAAAGCCGCCGCGGTGGCTTAGCGGTTATGGTGCTCGGCTGCTGACCCGAAAGACGCGGGTTCGATCCCGGCCGCGGCGGCTGGAATTTCTTTGGAGGAGAAATTCTAGAGGCCCGTGTACTGTGCGATGTCAGTGCACGTTAAAGAACCCCAGGTGGTCGAAATTTCCGGAGCCCTCCACTACGGCGTCTCTCATAGCCTCAGTCGCTTTGGGACGTTAAACCCCATAAACCAAACCAAACCTAATGGGTCCAAATGGCTAGTCCAGTTGGATCCAATTGGTCGGGGGCTAAAAACACAACTGGAACCAATTGGTTCCAATTGGGAAATCCAATTGGAAGCAATGGGAATGCACATTTAGTTCCAACTGGAATGTCCAATTGGTTCCAATGGTTTTTTTTTGACTGGGTGCTCCTCCCCTGGTTCCGCTGCCCCAGTGCAGTTTGTCGGAATTGCGCCGTTACTGTCTTACGCCGCCTGGTGTCGAGCAGCGCTGCGCAGTCAATCAGTTCAATGACGCTGCTGCAAGGCTGTGCAGCGAGGGGATTAGCCCAGGTGTCCTCGTTGATTCCGCTGAGAATCAGCGAAATTCTTCATTCGCAAGCGGGTAGGGGGACTTGTCAAGAAGAGCATTTTTGAAGTACATATACTCGACGAGGGTCTCCGAACTGCGCAGTCTTCGAGTAGCCTGCAGGTCCAGAAACTCTTGTGAGTCTCCGTTCGAAACGCGGGGCGAAGGCATGCTTTTAGGAGACCCACGTTTCGCAAGTCATACCGTAAGAGCTGTGCCAGTCCTTCGCAGCTCCTTGCAGCCGTCGCGAGCGTCAGTGATGGGGACCAGTGGGCCAACGCAGCAACGCGCTCCACTTGCGAGATCCAAGTCTTTGCATTTCGTTGAGCACTACCGTCGTACTCGGTGGTGGCGGACGCTGTATCGTGCGTAGACTGGATCAGCACGGGCGAAGCTGGCGCTGACATTCTCGACAATGCCTCCGTCATCTGTAGCTGCGCACGAGCGAACATAGCCACAACTTCGTTCAGGCTTGGCGTACCCTCGGGAGCTGTAGCGGCATCGTTTTCCGGTGAGGACTGAGGAGGTTTGCCGCGATAGGTCTCTGTCGGCCGTTGGTTTGCTGCCGCAGTAGGGGCGCGGACTCCCTCATGACGTTGGGAAGCCGTTTCGTGCCCAGTTCGTGTCGGCAGCTCGTGTCGTTGTTGTGCTAGAAGCCGTCGTATTTCGTCAACCTCAGCCCGCAGCATATCGATAGCAGCCGGCGCTTTCGAGTCCGCTTCTCCGTGGTCATCGCCATCTGTTCCGCCCTGGCTGGTCGCTGAGTCGGACGTGGTTGCCGGAGCCTGGAGGCGAGCGTTGTCGTCCAGAAGACGAGTCATGAGATCGTCCTTTCGGCCGGTGCACGGAAGCCTGCGGGTTCTCAACTCGTCCGCCAGTCGCTGCTTCTTTAAGGCATTGAGAACGTGGCGGTCAGTCGATTTCGCAGGAGACCCGATGAATGTGGACTCAGAGCTCACCGACGGCATTCTGCTGCACTCCGCGATGTCCACTCTCTCTTCGTGCATGAGAGGTTCCTCTGCAGATCCTGTCAGCTGCGCCATGTCAGCAAGAAGTGGCCGGATTCTTCTCGAATAAAGCAAGCTGGTTTATTTAAGGATACAAGAATACAAGAAGTTACAGATACTACAGTAAGATAACGGTCGTTGATACGTAGGAGGTTCGGCGGATCTTAATTTCGTGGCATCGTCCCATTGGTTAAAAATAGCCACACGGTCAAACTGTTCTAGCCATTCTTCGGGGTCGGCGCCAGGCGAAGCGTCGAAGGTTGGTGGCACCCGGGGCTGCTGAAGAATGACAGGAGTCGTCGTCTGGGGCAAGCTCATGGTGGACGTTGCTACTCCAGGCTTTCGCTTCCGAGTAGGGTCCGGCAGAGTCCCGAACTCAGGTGCCTCCCCTAGCAGACGTCGGCTTGCGCGGTGGACTGGAGTCACGTCCTCCGGTGAATGGCTCAAAAAGCTGGCGTCACGACTTGCAGGGGGTGTCCGGTACATGGAAGGCTACCCAGCACCTCCACCAGATGTCACGTTGTAGTGACGGCAGTCCAGTGGTCAGGAAGACACCAACCAGTCTTGGAAACGAAGCTCTTTATTTGGGCTGACTTGCGCCCGCAAAAGAACTGAATCACTCGGCGGCAGCGTAAGCAACAAACGTGCTCGTCGGTCGTCGAACTACGAATGTCCGCCGCTCGTGGCATCGCTCAATTTAAAGCCGGCAAGGAAACTTCCAGATAACAACACAAGATCATCTACAGTAATCTGGAAAAACCTAGATGCGGCCTTCCATGGCTGCAATCAATCGAGATTGGTCGCTTCTCGCGTCACGAACAAAAGTGATAACAACCCTTTCCTGCAGCCTTGAGCGTGAACACTCTACAATGATACGTGGCAATGTGGGGCAGCCATGCAGCTGTCATAGATCTCACTTGAAGGGCAAATAGCCGTGTTTGTGTTTCCGAGCAGGCTTAAAGCTGAGGCAATGCACAAAATGTAGAAGAAAGCCTCAAAGCAAAGTTCACCTTACAGTGTTCAACAAAACTTGGCCATGCGATGGGCAGTAAAACTTAACAGTATGAAGGAGGGGAAAGGTGAAAAGTTTAGACTGGCAGCTGCAAGGTTGCAAGTTAACCAGTGCAACTTCAGCACTGTAACGGAAGACCTGCTGCTTGATTGTGTCATGGGCAGCAGGAACTGGTTAAATCAGAAAGGTGGTCCCTGAAGGCTCTCTTAAGGATCTTGAAAACACCGTGTGTCTTTAAAAAGGAACTGGCAAAGCAGTGCAAAAAACCAAAGATGTGTTGCAGTTTACAAAAGCCTGTGATGCATTGGAGTCCACCATAGAGTCAGGGAAAATGCCAAGGAATGACAAACATGCACAAGAACACCCAGCAGAATTGCTGACTCAGAGCTGTGGTCACCTTTGGAGTGTTAGAGAGCTATGCTACTCTTTTCAAGCAGAAAAGAGCATATATAGCTATGACCAAACAGTACAGTTTGCAGCAGTCTGCCGGACTGTTAGAAGACTATAAAAAAATCAAGGCCCCACCGTGGTGGCTCAGTGGTTATGGCGCTCGGCTGCTGACCCGAAAGACGCGGGTTCGGTCCCGGCCGCGACGGCCAAATTTTGGATGGAGATGAAATTCTAGAGGCCCGTGTACTGTGCGATGTCATTGCACGTTAAAGAACCGCCAGGTGGTCAAAATTTCACTACGGCATCCCTCATAGCCTGAGTCGCTTTGGGACATTAAACCCTAATAAACCATACCAAACCAAAAAATCAAGAATTATGAGAACAGCACACATGAGAACTCTCATCAGATTTTGGAATAGGAAGACTTCAGTATAAGGCCACTGTCAGGGGCACTATGCACCGTACTTTTACTGAATTATTCATGAGCATCAATCGTGTGGTGCAAATTCCTTCTCAAAATGCATGCATTTCCAGCTCGCAGCACAAACCTGACATCACAAGCAAGTGCACAGTGTCACGTGCGGTACATGACACGCCCCTCAAAATCAAGTGTGTTATCTAGAATAGACATGTTGCATTTGATCTTACGAAAAATGTCCTCAGTGCAATTTTGCACTTCGGACATTTTCTAGCACATTACTCCGAAGGGAGTGGGGCCTTTTTTTTGGCCTCTTGGAACAGGGTTGACCTGGTGGGCGTCCAGCTGGCACCCTTTTGCAGCCCCTTGTCAACCCCGGCCGGCGTCTCGCAATACTTGTAGGCTGCACCCGGATTTGACGTCCCCGGTGCCTCCGTGCTGCTGCGGTTGCCTTGAAGGCAAGCATAAGCCCAGCTGCATCATTTCCATTGGGCACGCGGTCCAGCTCATGCCCAAGACACCGCAGGATTTCTAGATATGCAGGGTTGTGCTCATTCATGGCATGCAGGCGGCGCAGCTGGGACTCCAAGCTCCGGTACGCATCTTCTGTTTCCTGCATGAAAGGTTGTGAAACTGAATGACTAGATTCTGTCCACTTTGAGTGTTTCGAATGTCCAAAGCTCTGTAGCTATCATCTACCCTCTGATGGAAGTTCTAGTTGCAGGCTGGGCTGCAGCAGCTGAGGATTGCCATGTTGGTTTTCTTTCTTTTTATATATTAGCATTCTCATTATTTGCATGCACACTTCTTTGAAATTAGCTGCCGCGGTGGCTCAGTGGTTATGGCATTCGGCTGCTGACCCAAAAGACGTTGGTTCAATACCGGCTGCAGTAGTCGAATTTCGATGGAGGCGAAATTCTAAGAGGCCCGTCTACTGTGTGATGTCAGTGCACGTTAAAGAACCCCAGGTGGTCGAAATATTCGGAGCCCTTCACTATGATGTCCCTCATAGCCTGAGTTGATTCGGGACATTAAATCCTCATAAACTAAACTAAACATGTCTGAAATTGCTACAAGTAGCCAATTATGACCGTGGCACCCTATTGTTATCCTAGCAGTAAGCTCTGAGCTGAATCAGATTGTCCATTTGCTGGACATGAAACTTCACTGTAGAACGGCATACCTCTTCATGCATATGCGGTAAAAACCTGGTCAGCGGAACAATCTGAGTTTAACATTCTTCATATATAGATCCGTTGCAAATGTTCCCAGCATTTACAGACAAAACTGTGGCTTATTTATTCATTCTTGCCTGGTATAGCCTTTCATCTGAATGGAAAGCTGCAGACTTGAATGTGCAACTAACATTGGCAAGGGAATATGTATCGCAGAGAATTCTAGAATTTGTATTTCTACACTTGTGTTACTTTCAGCATGAACTCTAAAAAGTGTCTTTTCTACATGTTTGCAAAGATCAACCAGAAAAAATGTTCGTTGTCTTTACTTGCACTGGCATTGCTGAGGAAAGAAGGATTTAGGATGAGAAGGAACTTTACAGGGAATATGCACCTGGGCAAGCTGGGGTTGATCACAGTCTTGCGCAGTAGGTGACAGCTGTCTTGATATGGAGGGCTGGCAGTCGTCTAGCATGTGGCTTGCTTCACAAGCCTGTGGGTTTTCGTAACTGCAGCTTGCCTGGTCGGGCTCTTCTTGAGGCTGCTCTCCTTCCAGGAAGGGCATAAAGAAATCCCGAGGGGGGCACTTG
This sequence comes from Amblyomma mixtum, assembly GCF_055824585.1. Lineage (NCBI taxonomy): Eukaryota > Metazoa > Arthropoda > Arachnida > Ixodida > Ixodidae > Amblyomma > Amblyomma mixtum. Next base: position 293,962,034 of record NC_143014.1, read on the forward strand.
TTGCCTAAGGCCAGCTTGCCCAATTGATGCCTGTCTCCTGTGTTCAGGGGCGGCACATTGGGAAACAATCCCCCAAAAGTTTCATGGACAAGCGCCTGGTGCTTGCAAAAAGCACCTTGTTTTCCTGCTGCGCAGCTGCACATTCCAAAATCTGCTGACACTTCATATATTGTGTCTTGGCGTGTGGCACTGGGCACTGCATAGAGGTTGTGGCCTGTTAGTCGTATGGTGTCAGCAGCTCCTGACGGCATCCGGGAAAGGAGCCGTTTGTAAGCCAGGTGATGATTGGCAACACGGCTGTTAGCATGGCGGAGGATGCGGCTCTCTAAGTATCTCTCCCACACCACGGCCACTGCATCCACTAGTGCAACGGCGCTGAAGGCCTCTGCTCTGCTGAGCACGATGTCTTTGAGGATACGGATGGTGGTCTCAGAGAAATTATTTGTGTTGTGCCCCCGTGTGGTGATGTTTGCACGGAAAAGGAGCACCCACTCCTCCTCCCTTTCGAGGAATGCCTTCACCCGTTCTATGTAGCCCTGGTGGGATTCAGACCCAAGCCTGGCTTTCGCAGCTTCCAGCTTCTCTTCTGTGTCAGCATACATGACCTGTAGTTGTAGTTTGGAATCCTTCAGTGAGAAATGTGCCAGTGCCTTTCACATACACATATGCACGTTTACGCTGTGCCTGTAATTTCGCAGTCCCCCTCATTAAAAAAGAACTACGTTTGGACAAAACTTGCCTCCAGGAATGCTGACATTAGTTGTCGTCTCTGGCCCTTGCCAACATGGTTGTGGGCAGCTGTCAGCCAGCGCCACTCTGCCTGGGCCACATGAAAATGGCACAGAAGCTGCCTGGCTGTAGGCCATGTTTCCTGCAGTGCAGCCTTCTCTGCACTGGAGTTGTCTGTCATAAATACGTGTGGTGCCTGCAGCGAGAAGAATAGCCGATTTCAGCACGCCTATCAAGCCAAGAACAATTGATAGCTTTTAGTGTTTGTTCTTCACGTGACCTGCAAGGATTCATTCTTGGATCTTTGTTTTTGATTAACAATATTGTGGCTAGCTTTCTTCTAGAAATCTGACTTTACATCATCTGTTGCCAAACATATCCACATAGTGTGAATCCTGGTGGGTATCCGCTACTTTCAGAGGACTGTTGTAATGAGGATCGCGGACAAGAAAATTCTGCCGCAGTTTAAAGCAGTTCAAATAATATCACTATGCAGAAGTGACAGCGTATGCATACTCTGGACTCTGGCTTGCTAGTAGGGGTTAGACTTTTCAGTTGAAACCTAAAAAAAATTAAGAAAAAGGTCAGTATCCATGGCATGGATGCCATGGCTAGCTTGCTGTTAAGTAGAAATAACCCAATCCGCTTGTCGATGGAACTGCATAACCAGGCCTGGGGTTAGGTCCGATATCGGTGACCAGAACCGACAGTGCACTTCCTCACCAGAGCAGGATTTGGCCGCCCTGGTGTAGTACTTGGTCAAAACCTCCTGTATGAATACACTAGTTAACCCTCAGTCTACAGCGGCAGCTTAGCAACTGACCAAGGCAGCTGTCAGGCCTGTGACACAACAGAGGGTGCCAAGAATCTCTTGCTCTGGACAAGCCGCCGCTGGAAACAACCTGGTGATGCTTAACTCTAGCCTTATCCAGTGAGGTTAGTCTTGCAAAGCTGTTTGAGGAACTAGCAGGCATTAAAATGGGATGTCGTGGGGCTTAGCGAGGTTAGGACAGATGAGGCATATACAGTCCTAAAAGGTGGGCAAATACTATGCTATCGTGGATTAGGGGAGATAGCAGAACTAGGTGTGGAGTTCCTTATTAGTCAGAATATAGCTGGCAACATAGAGGAATTTATAGTATTAACAAGAGGGTGGCAGCTATCGTAAATAACCTTAAGTACTAACTGAAGGTGGTACAAACGTATGCGCCCGCATTTAGCCATGATGACCAGATCACTGAAAGCTGCTATGAAGACGAGGAATCTGCAGAGAACGAAATAAAAACACACTGCAGTGTACTGATAGCCGACTTCAATGCCAAGGTAGGAAAGGAGACCAGGCAGTAGGCGACTATGGTATAGGTTCTGGGAATATCGGGGGGAGTTATGAGTAGAGTTCGCAGAGAGGAATAATTTACGGATCATATTCCTTCTGAAATGAAATAGACTTCATACTGTGCGCTCATCCTGGTATCGTGCAGGATGTGGAAGTTCTCGGAAAGGTGCGTTGTAGTGGCCACAGGATGCTAAGGTCTCGATTTAGCCTATGCTTGAAGAAGGGATGGGAAAAAACAGTGAGACTGAAGCCCATTAATGCGTTAGCGTTCAGAGGGAAAGTAAAGGTCTCACTGCAGAACAGATATATAACCAAGGGCGACGACCTTAATGTTCAGGCATTGGACGATAGTCTCACATCTATCATTGCGTAGTGTTCAGTAGAAGTAGAAGGTAGGATGGTAGACGGCATACTGCCAAGCTCTCTGAGCAGATGGAATATTTGATTAAGAAACGCTGAAGCATGAAAGCCTCTAACCCCAGGTACGGAATAGAACTTACAGAGGTATCAGCTAATCAATAAGTGTAAGGTAACTGTCATAAGGAATTTTAATATGGAGAGAATTGTGTGCTCTGAAGAACGCAGGTAGCCAGTAATGTGAACATTTCAGCACTTTTGCTTTTATACTGTAGGCCCAAAAAGTTACGTGTGCTTTCTTTCTAGTGTGTACAAGAATTTTTTTACCTTTAGAGAAATGGCTGTTCGCATGTTTGTATGACCATTGCAATATTACAGGAACTGATATCATTCCCTTTCGTGCCACAGACATGTTGGTGAACTGCAACATTCTGTTCCCCTCTATTCTTCACTCAACTTGAGCCGTAACTGCACCCTCACTGAGTGCATATGGCGAAGTTATGGGTTTTGTGTAGCACAGTGTTGAAATATCGCTCTTACATTTTTCATTATGGGGTGCTTTCGTGAAGAATATGGCAGCCTAGAATTGCATCTACAACCTCTTGCAATTCTTGGCAGACAATCACATTTTATGGTGATGAAGTAATGGGGAAGGAAACATGAAGGCATATTTTCTTGAAGTTAGCTTCTGCAATGCACAAATTAAAGGCAGTGTTATTGTTTTTCCTACTTACGGCCTGACCTCCGAAGCAGAAAGGATGAGTGTCTTTTAAAAGTTGAAATGCAGCCACGTAGCCGTCTGTGCTTTGCTCATTGTGAAGTAGCACCGCTACTGGCACAGCACCAGCCATTGTTGCCACCAGCACCACCGTGACGGTGCATTTTGTGCTGTCGCAAGAGGCCGTGGAGTCTATAAAGACTGTCTCTTGCAGCATCCAGTGCCTGGGCCCGCTTCATGATGGGGGTTGCAACTAGAATAGCCCAGCAGGTGGTATTGTCACTCCGGCGCACCGTCACATTAGTGCCTGGAAATTGTGAGAAGCCAAGTGTACACTCACAAGAGATTTCAGGCACATTATACGTACTAAGAGTCTCAGAATCTGGCTCTGTACACTGAAGAACGCCTGCACAGATCATGCTGTGTGATTGTCATAATACAAGGGTCCAAAATTTTACACAGGTACTGGCCTACATGAAATTGTTGTGGCAAGTTACAGTTACCCACAAGCACAATACTTTTGATAAAATAATGAGACACTATGTTTAGCTACATGCACCCCATAATGAGGGATGTTGTTGTAACAAGTTTTCTCATACCATTGGCTGCATAGAGGGGTGCCTTCTCCTCCAGCTTCAGTAGTGGATCCATTGTGGTACCGCCAAAGCACGCAGTCCTCCAGACATTGTGCCAGTGCTGCACGGCTCTTGTCAAAGGATTTAAGGCACCATTGGCCAACAGCACTGGTCCATTTTCCTCCAGGCACAGCTTACTTTCATGCAGCCTGCGTGCTTCGCTAACTGTCATCCCATCACTGAAGTATTGCAGGAATGTTTCCCGTGTAGTGCGGGTTCCACGAAGAAGGCACAGGGCATCTGCTGACTGTGTGCTATGGGTATGCCTGCTATCAATTCTTATGATGGCAACCAAGGGCACATTCCTTCGCAAGTACTCATCGTTTCTCTTTGTGGCTTCGGTCAGCTTTTTTATCTTGATGCCAAGCCTAGCCATGCACGCGGCATTGCGCCGACTTGACACCTTGTTTCGCTTGTTGTGCTGGCAACGCCAAACCTTGTGGAAGACCATTCTGAAAACCACACAGATGAAACATTGAGCAGGAGTAGTAGCGTTACTACATGCTATTTAAATTAAATTATACTAGAACAGAATGGTTTTAAGAGCTGCAATGCAGGTTAAGCTGCAAAAATGCTGTGCAGTTTTTTGTTCACTTATCAGCAAACCTAACTGTCCTTCTGTCATGCAGGCTAACAGCACACTGCATGAAAAGAAGACTCCACATAAATAGTTCATGAAAATGCAAAGTCTACACAGGAGCAGGTGCGTGCTTTCTGAAGTGTGGATTTCACTTATGAATGTTGACCAAAATTGACTGCTAAATTTGATTTACTGTTATTTGAGATGAGCTCTTGCAGTGAGTAGCTGTCTGACATTGATGCACATATTATTTCAATATTATTCTCCCCAGTCAGCCGGCAAAGGCCTACAAAATTATTAGGTAGATTTATATTGTCAACCAGCCTCTCATTATATGTGATCTTATCTGAAACTGCCATCTTAGTTCATTCAAACTTCTATTACCTCTGCATTTAAACACTACAGCTGCCTAGTGTTTACTTTAGCAGTTAATCATGCAACTTGTGAAAAGGTCAAGGTTTTGCAGAAGTTATACTTGTTAGTTTTTTTTGCTGAGTGATTTTAGAAGTGTTAATTTTACTCAAAGTGGAGTTGTCAGGTTGACAGCACTGGAAAACAATTGGTCTCACAATTCGTTGCAGTGGAGTGAGTATTTCAACGTCAAGTTGATGCCGAGTCTCTCTCTCATTCTTGCCAGACAACTACACGAGTCTGGATGCCGTCGCCTCGCGCTTGTATACTTTACACTCCACTGCAACAAGTTATGAAACGAGGCATAGCTCTATGTTTTATTCAGGTAACCAATAATCAATTTATACTTTTTTTAACGCGGCATGGACCTCGTGTCGGAGAAAATCCATGAAAAGTCCCCAGAGAAGCAGCCTAGGGGGCAGGTGGGCCACCTAGGTCACGTGACCTTGCAGCGCCATCACAACCTGCCCAGCGGATTTAGAGTCACACAGCCATGGGGAAAATCGTTCCCAGTCCAACTGGTTTATGGAACAATTCTCGGCTGGAACCAAATGGGTATTGTTCCATAAACCATTTGGAGTGGTAAGAGAGCTCCCAAGGATCTATGAATGTTAAGAATTCCCAATTCTGCGCACGGATAGACCCGGGTTCGAACCCGATCGCGGCGGCCGCGTTTCGATGGAGGCGAAATTCAAAAGGCGCCCGTGTGCAGTGCAGTGTCACCGCACGTTAAAGATCTCGAGATGTGAGGTGGTCGAAATTATTGCACAGCCCTCCACTACGGCGTCTCTGTCTTCCTTCTTTCACTCCCGCCTTTCTCCCTTCCCTTACGGCGCGGTTCAGTTGTCCACCGATATGTGAGACAATTGCTGCGCCATTTCCTTCCCCCCCCCCCAAAAAAAAAATTAATTTTATATTGGGGCAATAACGCAATCGCGTCATACCCTTAAGGCGGAGCTTAAGTACCCCCCCCCCCCCCTTTTTTTTCAAGCATATCCGTTTACCGTTCTTCCCTTTGTCAATTTATTTTAGGCCAGGTGGCTGCGGTGGCGCTGCGCAACAAAGCGACTTATGCGCGTAGTGCACATCCGAGTAGAATATATGCCTTGACAATAACTGCAATACAGCTATAAAAACAGTATTGCCTATGCAGCAACGTACCTTTCTCCCGATTTTTGGACCTTCTGGACGATCCAGGACGTGTTTGTCTCGACGCCGTATGCTTCCAGCCATTCGTTGACGGCTGCCTCGTCGACCAGGTTCGCGCGATACACCGCTTCATACTCTTTTTGACGCGGGCTCGACTTTTACGACCTCCAGCTCGAGCGGCTGGGGATGCTCGTCCATTTTAACTGCTCTTGTTCAGTTAAAATGGAAGTGCGATGGAAACAAATTCGCGCCGATGATGAACATGTAGCACAACGCATGAAGTCGTAGTGCTGTGGCACCACAAGGACAAGGACGTAGGCGGAGTGGCAACACAAGTGCTCTACCAACTTGCCCAATTCTCAGCCCTTTTGAACCAAGAAGTACCTAGAAAACGGCCACGAAAGTACAGTGCGCGGGTGGAGGACAGTGCGAAATGCGTAGGAGGAGGAGGTAGGAGAGGAAAGGCAGGGAGGTTAACCAAAGAATAATCGGTTTGCTACCCTACACGGGGGGAAAGGAGTGAGGGGATAAAAAAAAAGAAAGAGAAAGGAGGGTAACAGAAAACTGAAGTCACACGGAAAGTCAGCGTTCGCTAGTCACAGCCTGCAGCTCATGCAGGCCAGAAGTTCGCAAGAAGCCGAGCAGTGCCCCTTCCCCCTTTCATCGGGGCCTTTTGTTGGGGCAATCATGAAGTAAGATACCATGTAGTAGACTGATTTGTTTAACATTTCCTGGTGATAAAATGACAGTCATGGTCTTGTCATTCTGACGTGCCCACTTTCCTCACGACACTGCTGCCATGCGGTGAATGTACCCTACAAGGGCGCATGTCATTATGTGGTGAAGTCCACCTGGTAGGCGTGTAGTTGCGAATTTCTCTGGAAAACAGTGCTCAAGACTGCAGAACATTCTACTGCTTGCATAATCCGACTGGCGACATATCATTTGATCAACATATGCGCACTAAACTTAACGCTTTCCAGTTTTCAGCTCATTTTGCGTTCAGTACATATTATAAAAACAGGGTTACGCGTTCATTTTCATTGTGCAGCACTACAGAGTTCCGGCGCTGACTGAAGGCAGCAAGAAACTAAATAGTAGCACATACTGCACAACGGCCGGCCGGGCGCTATAGGAGCGAACATCAGACGCGTGGTGCCCGGAAAAAACAACTACTTTGAACAGCGTTTATATTCATCAAAGAGAGCAATTGACATCTCGCTTGACTATCGGCGCCGACCTTATGCCCCCTGGAAAGCCTGCGGAAAAGAAAAAGTATGTACTGTCGCCGTTAGAAGTAAATGGAAGGCGACTTTGTAAAAAAAAAATAATTTCTTTAAATCTAAAGCATAATGCTCAATGTTTGTTGGTGGGGTGCAATTCGCGCAATGCATGAATTGGGGGCGGGGGGGGGGTGCAATTATTAAATTTTTTCGTTAATATTGCCTTCCATTTATTTTTGACAGCACCTGTACGTATCACTGCATCCACTGGTCTACGCTGCACGGACACCAGCGGATGTGGTTTTCCTCTGTGCTGAGCCTGAGCTCGCTCGAGCTGCACGCAACGCCAGCGTAAGGAGAACAACAAAAAAAACGCGACGAGAACCCAGGCAGTGCGTGTGAATCGAGTACAAAGCGCCGCGTTGCACGCAAAGAGGAAAAAAAGCTCTGCGCACCCTCGCGCCCGCGCCTGCGCAAGAAGAACGACAAAAAAAAAAAATGCGACGAGGATCGAGGCAGTGCGCGTGAATCTAGTCCCTGCATGAAAACAAAACCGAAACTTCTCTGTCGCTTCGCAAACGCTAGGCGCTGCCAGCGCTGCTTCAGCCGACGAAAGTGGCGTGATGTCACGTGATCGCACTCCTGGGCGTCGTCTGCTCGTGCGTCTACGGGATATGGCTTGGCAATACGCGACCGGGCGCGTGACCGCGTAGAACGTTGGCTGAGCCTTCGCAATTTTTTGCTGTCCACGGTTGCAGTACTGATGCAACCAGTGTGCGGCGTGAGATGCTCCGTTCTTGGATGCTCGGCAACTTACGACAGCACTGATCATGGCGAAAAAGTGCGCTTCTTCAACTTTCCTTCACGACCTCACGAAGTACAGCGCAAGCACTTGTGGATTGCCAGTATCCGGAAAGCTCGGTAAGAGCTTTGTGTTTCGAGCGACCTACACACTGTTCCCAAGACATGGACGGGAATAATGATCACGAACGTCGTGCGCTGAATGCAGTGTACGGAAGCAGCACCACGACCTCAGCAGCACTCAAATAATGGCATCTCTTTCTGCAGGGGAGATACCGACGGGGTTTGGTCGCCCTCAAAATACTCCAAAGTATAGTGAACTAGATACTCCAAAGTATGTTCGAGACACTTCATTGGCAATATCAAAGGAGAAGATCCGAGGACGGAAAACTATGTACCCACGATCTTCCCTTCCGTAAAGAGCATAGAGTTTCTTACTATTACTATAGTGTACTAGAATATAGTGTACTAGAATATAGTGTACTAGAATATGGGGTAGTGTGTTCAGGCGCCGCCGCTCACCATGCATTGGCGTGTCGCGGCGCGCGTCGAAAGTGCGGCGGCGCTGCTGTAGCATGGGCTGTCGGGAAAAGGCGCCCTTTTTGTTGTCGTCTGCTAGTCAGTGACGCGTACGCGAGCATTGACGCGGTTGCGTGGTACGCGGCTCACAGAAAGTTTTTCATGTGATCACTTTCTCGTGCTATAATTGCCGCTGGCTGTCCGACAGTGAAGAAATGCCGAATCGTCGGCGGCAACGGCACTGCTTTACACCTGTGTGCACAACAGGCTACCATTGGACTAAGGGTGAGCAGCCGTCGCTTTTCGCTGTTCCAAAAGATGAAGCCCGCAGGAAGATCTGGGAGCGGAATTTGCACCGGAAAGACAAGACCCTGGATGAAACGTACTCGGTATGAAAGCTGCACTTCGAGCCATCGTGCATTCTCAGAGATTACGTTCACGTTATAAACGGAGGAGTCCGCATACCACGCGGGAAACCAGAGTTTACGCCGGACGCCGTGCCGACGTTGCTTCCCAATAACCCGAGCTACTTGTCATATTTTTGTCAAGGGCATCAAACAGTCGCGAGAGGCAGGGCGAAAAGGAAAAACTGCATGCGAAAATCAGACGATGTTCATAAGTATGCCACCGCGGCCGTCTCATCATGAATTGGTTACGATTTCGAGGTCGCGTTTCCTGCTCGCTGCAGTATGCACCAACGTTCTTAGACAGTTTCAGTTTCGCAGCTCCCTATACTCGCCGCTTGATGGCGTGCCTATAGTGGACGTCGCTGGAACTAACGGCGCTGCAGTCGCGCTTTTCTACGCATCTCGCGCGTCGTCTGCTACACCCTCGTAGAGACGGGAGGCGCCGCGCCCATACCTGCAGGTTAATTATTTTTTTCCGGCGTGACCAAACAAGAATATGGCATAACTGCTGTTGGTACGTGTCGAAAAGCTGTTCCGCTTGGAGGGCAGAAGGGTACAACCTATGAGGTTGGGGCGAACAATATCTGAAGGAGGCACGCACGATCGGCGCGGTTCGCCTTTTAGGTGTCTATAGTCCCAACCTTCTCGTGTGTGTCATTGTATAAATTATGTTTTTTCTGGCGGTTATAGCACTTCACACCAACCTGTGCAACGAAATAATCTACTGTTTCTTGTGTTCATTAGGTTCGAATAATTGAACGTGATCTGAATAAGGTAAGACAAACTTGTTTAAATGTTTCACTGTACAGCTCTTTTACGGCACATCGTTTGTTAAACTGCGCCATTTTTAAAAACAATTTATCGATCTCTTGAGGAGAAGATTATTTTAAATGTCAAACGCTTCCATGGAAAGAGAAAAAAAACGTCTTGCTTTGTAAAAAGCGTTCCATTAATGGGTGCTTAAAGCAGTCTTTCTCTCTTTCTCGCCGACTGCACTTGAGCAGTTACCAGCATTTCAGAGTTCATTTTCCTGGAAAAAAGTTCATCCTCATGATGACGTAAAACTTGATCACTTTAGGAGTGACTTCCTGGCAGTGAGCATGACAACCGACTGCAGGCACAGAGGACTCTTCATGCTTGTCTAGTACCTCCCAGGACAGGTCGCCAAATACAACGCGTTTCTCAGGGGCTTTGTGAACAATGCTCTCTATCATATTTAATTTATGACTGAGTACAGCCTTAGCGACGGCTCGTGAAGGCATCCTGGCTTGAACGACCTCAGGTCAGTCAAGTGCCTCTGAACAACATCACTTGGGCTGGCGTGTCCAGGAGCAGTCGTCAGCGTGACCTGGCAATCCTTGCAATGCACTGCCTTAGCTATCTTCTTATGCACATATCCTGCTAAGTAATAAACAACCATTTCTTCTGGTCCAGCTCTTTCGTATCCATGCTCGCCCAAGTCATCACTTTCACTCGAAAAAGAGCTTATGCTGAACTCAAGCTGAACTGTATGATCGATTTCAGCTGCTTTAAGGATGTCATGAACGCAGGCGCTGCAAAGCTGGGAGATCAACCAGTGCTGTTTCAATTCCTTGATCTGTAAGCGTTGCGAGCGCTGCTTTCAGTGCCACAACATCGCTCTGTTTCTTCTCCCGCGCGGCAGTTGCTCGAAAAGCTTTCCTCTTCAAGTTCTGCAGCTTCTGGCCCTTCTTAGGTGCTGACGTTTTCTTCCTCGCTCGAACCTGTTTTCGAAAACGCAAGCAACGCGCACAGATTAGCTGTTTCGAAAAAAAAACATAACAGTGTTTGCGAAGAACAGCTTCCGACTTCGTCGGCTGTTCATGAAGGTTTGTATTTACTCCTGCACAGATATTTAAGCCATCTGTTTCCAGCAGAATGTCCTCAAGGTCAGTGACAGAAGCTACAGTTTTTAAAAGCTGCTTGTGCAGCTTGTTGTAGCCGTTCACGAAGCAGCTACCATCTTCCACGCCTTGGGAATGACTAGACGGCTTGCCGCTATAGCTTTCTGCAGTAGAAAACTGCACACACCTTCCCAGTTATTTCGTCCTGTATAGAATCATGTTGCCACTCAGTAGATGGCAGAGTCGCAGTCGCCAGGTCAGCAATCCTCAGTGCAGTCGACGTAGTACTGGTTTCCGCTGAGCGGGAAAGAGGCATCAGCTCATTCGGGCTGACTGCCTCTACGCAAGGATCGCCTGAGGAGGACGTACTGTCGCTGCAAGAATCTTCACACTTATCAGTCTGCATGACAGCACGCGTTTTTGGTGACTTCCGTCTGAATTTCACAATTTTTGGCTTTGAGAATCGGTCTGGCAGGCCGGGAAAGAGTCGAGGGACGGCATCGCGCACTAGCGCCCAGTTCCCGCGGGGAATTCGGACCTCTTGCCTATTCACAACCTGCTTGTACTCCTTGATAATATCTTCATGCTCAAAATGATGCTCACATATCTTAGACGTGTGAGAGAGCCGTCTGTACTTGCCATGCAACGTCTGCTCCCACCTTTTAAATTCGCTTGCATCGCGAGGCGATTTGAAAAAATGACGACCGGTGGCATCGTTTCTGTTGCCACTTGTGCAGCCGGGCGCAAAGCAGGATGGCATGTGTACCTCTCGCTTGAAGTCACCAAGTGCACATATTTCACCACAAACACGTTTTCACAACACTAACAGCACCACCACACGGAAAACCAGCTTGAAAATCTGACTAGCCTGTCGTAACTGCAGCGAGCGAAACTCCCGCGACAGCAGACGATGTAGAAAAGCTCGACTGCAGCGCCACTAGTTCCCGTGACCGCCACTTTAGCCACCTTCCGAGCGGAGCTGCGAAACTGAAACTGTCTAGGAACGTTGGTATGCACAATAGTTTGTTCATTACCCTTGTGTTCAAACTTTCCTCGGCAGCAGTACCCGCTGTAAGTTCTCTGCGCTTGTACACAATGCAGCTATTGGAAAAGAATTTGGAGCTGCTTTTCAGCAATTTTGGCTGTTTTGCGGCCGTCTGCTAGTCACTGCTATTTTTTTTTCTTCCGTGCGCGACTTGTCCTATCGCATTTAATTTTATTTGTCGTGCATGTACAATGACAAACATTTACAGGACACGTTATTGAAGTGTTGGCTTTTGAAAGGACCAAAAATACTCTGTGCGATGTACAGAACGCACCGCCGCGTATCGGGAGGAGTGCATGCATGCAGTGACAGCCCATGCTCTGGTGGCGTCGTCTCGTGGCTTTCGACATCAACAGCGACAGCCGCGAGTCCTCCCTGAACACACTACCGCATATTCTATTACCTAGAGGGAAAGCTGACAGCCCGTCTATGGGAGTTTGGACCCCTCGTGGCGCTCAAAGCATCATGTGGCTAGAGTTACTGTATATGCTACCAAAGCATATAGAGTAACTCTACATGGGGCGGTGAGCTACCGACTGCAGAACTACAACTTTTGGCCAAAAAATAATAGAAAAATAAAGCTGTTAGATAACTACGAATGTCCTAATATTCAATATCCTGCCTGTAGATTGCAACAAAGGAGCAGAAAAGCATGTAAATGCAAAGATTGCCCAAAATATGAGATGGCTAGCTTTCCTATTGGCCAAGTAATGAACACTACAAAAGCTAATATTTCGTTATTAACAGACGCATTTTTGAAAGTAAATATGTTTAAAAAAAAATGTTGTTGCTTAGATACTTTAAGAGGTTTTTTAATGGCATTTCGGAAAAGTGAAACCTTTTATTGGCATCGTGTGTCTAAGAGTTTTCACTACTATGAATTTTGCACACTGCGTTCGCGCGAAAGTCGTCTGCGCACACACGAACAACGTTTTCGGAATGAAACTTCTTAGTAGTGCCACTCCGTGTTCCCGAAAAACTACGACTATTCCGCAACAAGCAACGTCTTTAGGGATCTAAAAACGTTGGCAACAAGTAGCTCACCGCCCCATGATGCTTTGAGCGTCCATGGTGACTGAATAAGGGCAGCGCCGCCAGCTTTCCCTCCAGACTATGGTAAAGAGAGAGACGGCACAAAAGTATAACATGTAATGTCATATTCTGTTAGCTTTTTGAGTTTCTTCTTCACCATAGTTTCGCTTCTTCTTCTTCTTATTCTCCTTTTCTTTTTCTTTTACAGTAATCAGGCTCCTCGCGGCGAGCAGCAAAAGGTGAGCGACGTCATTGAATCTGGCTGTCCATTGAATAACACATTATGCCTTCATTTCTGTCATTTAGTAAACACCTTCACTTGCTGGGGTAGCGAAGCATCCCTTACCGTCCTCCTACGCAGCCACTGCGGAACTCGCCGGTGGAGCTACAATGGAAGGACAGGTTCGCTCGTTTTCAGTGACGTGTTTATTTCTAACCCTTTTAACGTCGACGTAGAAGTGCTCTAAACGGCGGCCATTTTTGGCATCTTTTGCGGTGCAAATCACAACACAAGTCGCGAAGAGGCTCGTCTCCTTTGAATGGAATCTTGCCGGCCTAGCTAGCCCAAGCTTGGCAAAATCTGCCCTCGAGGTGGACGGTGGGAGCAGCAAGATCAGCAGTCAGCACCGGTAGAATGCTTGACTAGATTGGCAGAGTAGTACACAACAACGCAGCTTGCACGGTTGCGACGATGGATTGTGAAAAGATGAGCTCAGTGCGCATGTGCTGACGGTGTTGGAGATATGGTTGGAGGAGCGCATGGAGGAGGGGCCAAGGTGTCCACTTTCGCCTTTACGTTTGCTTCGCACTGTGAAAGTAAAAAAAGAAAAAAGAAAATGGTTCCCAGCTATTTATTGCAAAGGAAAAGTGTAAATACGTGCATGTGTTATTTAAAAAAAAAGAAAAATGTTGTTTTTCTGTACTTGACCAGGTTAATGTTTCTTTTCTTGTACAAACATACGCACACATGCCCAGGTGATTGGCTAGTAGCGTCATCTAGCTTGTTAACAAGAGAACAACCACACAGTCAGGCCCAACCTTTCAGTGGTGGAACGCGCTCAGTGGCTCACGCGTTAAAGAGTTGTGGTCGTGTTTCAAAGCATGTTCGTAGTTTGCAGTGACGCCCATTTTAGTGGTCAGGTTCAGAACCGCTAGTGTACAAATGTGGCGTGCCCATTTCTCGATTTACTCAGAGCGCACGATCGCTTCAAGCTTTCATTACATCTGGCAGCAGCTGCCCTGCTGCAAACGGTAGTACCTTCGGTACCTTGTTGGTGGCTTCCCGATCTCTCTCAGCTCTTTAATTTTTGGCAAGCTCCCTGCACGACCTGTTGCTGACGCGGCTGGTACTTTGCTGTGCCCCTCACCTGATTGCTGCGTTCTGTACATAATCTGTAGTCGAGCAAGCACTTGACTTAGCTCATGTGACTGCGTGCGTAACCGAATACTGTGGAAGAAGCATGAGTGGTTCGGCTGCAGCCAAGACGAGCAACAGCGCTGCAAAAGTTGCAAGTGCCTCAAGGCCGAGCCCCCAATTGAGTACCTTCGGGCGCAAGGTTAGTAACGAATGAAAAATTTACCTGTTGCTCCCTTTGACACCCTTCAGTATCGTACGATGTCACGCTGTCATTTGGCAGCTGCATATGCCATGCCGAAGAATACCAATAGAATACTAATCAAAAAGGCTGTCGGATGAGGGGATATTACCTATTCGCTGTTATTTACTCCATGCTTGCTTACGAAAGACAGACTCAAATTAGGACGAGTTCAGTATAATAATTAATGGACAACACTTTAGGAACTGATGATTTTCTGGTAAACAACTTAAGGGAGGAGTTGTAACACTCGAGTGAATACCTAAACGCGCAAAGTACAATGCTAGGCCTAAAAATTACTCTGAAGAAAATAATGTTCAGCAGTCTGGGAAGGGGTCAACACTTAGGTGTTAAGGTAGTGGAGATTCTGAGGAAGTAAGTCTGCCTTGGCCAAATAGGGATCACAGATCCAAACCACGAGAAAAAGACAGCCAAAAGAATAAGAATGGGGCGTTGTGCATTTTACAGGCATTGCCAGGTTATCAACGAAAACATGATTATTCAAAGAAGAAATATGTGGCAGTTGTATACTGCCAGTACTCACCTGTAGGGCTGAAACATGGGGGCCAAGGGCGTCCGCAGAATTTTTTGCAGGGGGGGGGGCCCATTGGTTGTTGGCGCCGGAGGGGGGGGGGGGGGGGGTATGTTCGTAGCAAAAAGGCACTATTTGCGGAGTAAATTTATTTATTTATATACAAATAAAATAAATAAGTAAAATACACGCATGAAAGAAAAATTACAAACAGCAAATTAAAGCGAGGCTAGGAGAGATACATTGGAGTTTATCAACGAAGAAACAATTAAAATTAATAAAAATGCAAAAAGATACTATCACTTCGTGGAGAAGAGTGCTCAGTCTTGCTGCATACGGGTTCTCGACACACCCGGATTGATGACCAGCACACAGCACAATATGTTCACAAACACGCAACGACAGTCACTCAGTCAGTCTTCCTTGAACAGAAACTGTAGACGCCTCGGATTTTTCTGGGCGAATTGCGTGATGACACTGGTGATAAATTCATTTCTGTGCTTCATTACACGCTCTCGGTGCACACTCATCATACAAAGGCCGTCCAGTCTGTCGTTTGTCATCGTTGAGCGTAGCCACGTTTTCACTCTCCTCATTGTACTGAAGGAGCGTTCGACCGTACAGGTAGTAACTGGCAAAGCCAGAGCCACCTCAATGGCTTTTGCAACACCAGTGAAGAATGTCTTGGCCTGATGTAGAAGCTCGCAGTAAGTTATTTCTGATGGGTCCCCAGTTTTGTTGCACCACATCTCGTACCAAGAGATGGACTCTTCCTTGAAGTTGTCGATGCCGTAAAAGCACTGGAGTTCTTCGGCGAGAACAGCGAACTCAACACGGCTCAAGTGCTTCATTTTTGATGGATGCAGCTGGAGAAGTTTGAAGCTCCTCTCATTGCTTTCAGAAAAGCGCCGAGCTAAAGAAGCAGTGAGGGAGTCCAAGTACGGCACATATATTGCCACACGGTAGTATTCCTCTGGCGACTGAATCCCGTAGTTGTCTCGGTGGGCCTGACGAGAGACTTGTCTTGGTACAGATATCACCACATTTAAGTGATTGGCTGCCTCCCTTGCTGCATTCATGATGTTAGAGAACTCCTCTACAGCGTTTGTCCGGTGGCCGCGAAAAATACGTTGTAGCTCAGTGATGTGGCCATGCACAGAATGGAAGTCCATGGATACACCTTGCAGAATGTTCGTAGCTGGTTCGAGCCGAGCGCTGTACTTCGCTACAATATGCAAGCAGACGATGAAAGATGAGCTTGTTGTTGCGCAGTAGAGGATGTGAGCTCGTTGTCTAGTTGCAGCGTTCGAGCATGATTCCGTGGACGCGAGCTGCTCGAGTGCTTCGACTATGGCCACGTAATGCTGAGAGAAGATCCTAATAGACTTGTACTTTGCAGACCATCTTGTCTCACACAGCATCGGAATGTTGGGCACCAATTTTCTCCGGAGCACGCTCTCGCGGAAGAAGTTTATGGTTTGTTTGATTATCCCAATTGTGTTTCGAATTTCAGAGACGTCGTTCAAATCGTTGATGACGAGATTTAGTTTGTGACTTGCACAGTGGAAAAATAGTGCCTTCGGGAACTGTTTTTGTATAATTTTGTTCACTCCAGCTTCTTTTCCAGCCATTGTAGAGCATCCATCGTACCCCTGTCCAACGAGGTTCGAAAGAATCAGTCCGACATTCGTCAAAAGCTTCAAGATTGCCGCGGCGATGCAAGCGGAGTTTAATTGCTCCAGCTCTACAAATCCCAAAAACTGCTCTCGAACGCACACTTCGACTTCCGCCTTGTCAATAAAGCGAACGCCTATAGACATCTGCTCTTTTCCTGAAATATCTGCAGTTTCGTCAGCAAGAACGGAAAAAGCAAACGCTTTGTTAGTTTCGGTAACTATCTGCTCTCTCAGGATGTCGCCACAGATTGTGATGATCTCGTTCTGGACGCGGACAGAAGTGTACTTGGCATTGCCAGCAGAAGAAGCGAAGTGCTCCTGAAGTAGAGTATCTCCAGCTTCTACACGAAAGTCAAGCAGATCATTGAAGACTCCACTATCGGACTGCTTGCCGCGAATCGGCAAGTCATGCGTCGCGCAAAAGACAATGGTGGAAACTATTGGAAATAGTTTCTCACGGTTCCTTTCAACTTGCGCGTGCAGTGCTCTGTTCAGCTGCTGTACAACGGGTAGCTGCTTGCCTTTCATCACATCCATAAAGTTCTGTGAGGCCGTCATTGCCTCCTGGTGCCATTGGGATTTTACGTGATCCCTGCACGCCTCGTGCATTTTTCTGTAGTTACTGAAAGCGCGCACGATAAAACTACCTTGAGTACCCCGGTGAACACGCGGAGGAAAAATGACGCAAAAACGACAAAAGGCGCCTTTCGCTGTCGCTGAGTACGCAAGCCAGGGGGCGTAATCTCCCAGCCACTGATGTCGAAAAGGCCTCTTTCCAGGTGTTACATCCTTCTTAAAATCATATGTGACATTTGGCGACCATGGCTTAGTAAGAAGACGTAACTTCAAAAAGTCCGGTATGCCAGTGAGTTTAGCTTTGCCTAGAAACTCTCCTAAGTCATCTTCTTGAGGCAAGTTATTTGTTTTCTTGATGTTGTCTCCGGACTTCGATCCCAAGCAAGGAGAAAGGGAATCGTTTCGGCTTACTGCGTGACCGGAGCTCGCTGGTGGAGTTCCTTCCATGGAGACGACGACGCCGGCTACTGTCCGGTGATGAAAGGTTGCATCGCTCTGGTCAAATCCGGACTTGAATCCCAAGAAAGGAGAAATGGAATCATCTCGGCCTGCTGCATCACCTGAACTCACTGTTGATAGAGTCCCTTCCATGGAGTCGACGACATCAGCTACTGTCCGGTGATAAAAGCTTGCATCACTCTGTTCAAATGCTACACCGTTGTCACATGTCACACCAGAATCTGCAGGGGCGCATTTGGATAATGCTTCGTCAGACAACCGCTGACGCTTGAAGAAGCGTCGAATATCCATCATTCGGGACCGCGCGAGACAAAGCTGGCTATGGAGTTCCTCGGGGTTGGTAGTGTTAAAAATATATAC
Organism: Amblyomma mixtum; assembly: GCF_055824585.1. Taxonomy (NCBI): domain Eukaryota; kingdom Metazoa; phylum Arthropoda; class Arachnida; order Ixodida; family Ixodidae; genus Amblyomma; species Amblyomma mixtum. The sequence continues at coordinate 293,980,036 of NC_143014.1, forward strand.
ACATTGATTGGAAAAACGGTTGAATGCGTACGTTGAAAACAAAAAATGACTATGTATGCAGCGAAAACTTATTTACAAGATAAATGCACGCTCGCAGCTTCATACACCTCGCTCCATCTTGCTCGCGCAACCGCACAGTCGAGTATTTGCACACACACTACTCGCCGCTCGTCGTTTTCTCGTCCGCTGTCTTGGTTGTTCTCAGCTTCGTTAACAACCGGCCACTAAAAACACCGAAGCACAAACAAAGAGGCGCGCACTGTTGTGCTCGGAGATCGGGACCAGGGTCTTCACCGCATTAGGACGAAGCAGCCAGACTACGGAGGGAAGCCTTCGGGAGGAATAGCAAAGCTGGAAGGTTTATTTTACATTTTGTACAGTAGCACGGAGACCAAAGTCAGAAAATGAGGGAGGATGATCTGGCACCCCACAGATTGCTGCTTAAATGCAGTTCAGATTCCCCAGGTACCCAGGTAGGGAATCTGATCTCGGGTTGAGCGTCCAATGGGCTGCTAGCGTCTTCTTTGGCTCCGCCCTCCCCACGTGACGGCGCACACCGCACAGACACACACATACACGGGCAAGGAGGAACTTGGCGTCTCTGAGTCGCGAACTGTTTTCCCAGGCCCAAAGGTCGTTTGCTGCTGAGTGACGATCCTGATCGATGGGGACGCGAGCGCTGACCGCTCACACCGGTGACCTCTTCAGTTCGGTGGAAGGGACAAATCAGCCGTGTCGCCCCTCGGCTTTGTCTGCTGCCCAGGGCGCACGCGGGTAATGAGTTAGCGGCGCCGCCGCCCCGCCGTCGTCGCCACTGGGTCTCGTCGGTCAGTCCACGGGCAGTCCGGGAAAAGCACCGCGCTCAGCCTTCCCGGCGAAGGGATTAGACGTCTTTGTGTACGCCGACGCCGTTGCCAGTAGCTGCCCCACGCAGTGTCTCTTTTGTCTCCCCCGGACAGCAGCGCTTTCCGTCGCAGTAGCCTGATGACGCCGGTCTGGCTCGCCTGTTTCCGCTGCCAGTCCCCAGGAACGCAGTCCGGCACCAGAGCCGCATTCAGCATCGCCGGCGAAGGGGATTAGAGCCTTTGTCCCCGCAAACGCCGAGCCAGAAGCCGCCTCCAGGCCAGCTTTTCCTTGCGGCTTCTCCGAGAAACAGCAGCTCTTTTGGCCGCATACCTGATGACGCCTGACTGTCTCGCCGTTCTCCGCTGGCTGGGCCTCCGATTATTACAGCACACGCAAGGAACGCCGCGCGACTTCCGAGGGGAAGGGACACTCGCCACTCCGGTCGGAAAATTTGTTTTGTGTGTTTTTATGAGGTTCAGAGCCCCAAAACGACTCAGGCTATGAGGGACGGACGGTCTCTTTACCATGCACTGACATCGCACAGTACATGGGCGCTGTTGGGATATGAGGCCCAGCCAGAGGTGACAGGTGAGCCAGGCAGGCGCCATCGGGCTGCCTTGACCAAAGGCGCTGGTTTCCGGAGAAGACGCAAGGAACGCTGGTGTGGGGGCGCCTCTGGAGACTGCGTCGCCGTGAACAAAAGCAGCTAATCCCCTTTGCCGAAAATTCTGAAAGCGGCGCTTGTACCGAACTGCGCTCTCCCGTGGATCGGAGGAGACAGCGAGCGGCGGCGGCGCCAACTCATCGCCCGCTTGCCCCTGAGCAGTCCGACAAAGCGGGGATGGACACGGCTGATTTGTCCCTCCCTCCTGAAGAATTCATCGGTGGCCGGGGTGTGCACTGTCTGCCTCCGTGTCGCTATCTCTCTAGAGATCAAAGAAACAGGCACACATCTCAAGACGGCTCGAAACACATGCTCGCCGGTGCCGCTGTATGTCTGCAACGACGCGTCCCCGGACGCGGCACTTTGCAGATGTGACCCAAAGCGTGGAAGCAGGGCCGCTTTTACTCTTTTGGCTGAGCGCACCGCCGCCCCTGACGTGCGGCCATCACTCACGGTTCGAGTGAGTGATTTTCCAGGGGGGTGCAACCGCCCCCCCCTTGCCCCCCCCTCCGGACGCCCATGATGGGGGCTGACGAAACAGCATTGAATAAGTTGGTAGCGCAGCGAGCTGTGACAAGGAAAACGATAGAGGTAAAGCTAAGCAACAGAAAGAAGTCATAGAGGATTAGGGAACTAACTCATGCTAACGGTGTCATAGCTGAAATCAAGAAGAGGAAATGTACTTCGATAGGAGATGTAATAGACCTCTTCTGGGCTCTCACCGGTGCACATGTGGCTGTTCTGGTGGGTAAAACATCTGGTCGCTAGTAACATGGGACAAAAGTGCTGTGACAGCCGTGGTCACCTGAAGGTGAGCAATGGAGAAATGTGTGAGGACACCTCCAAGACATGCAAGGTTAAAGAAGGCATTTTTGGCCACTAGGCCACTCCTTACTGACACCGCCTCTCTTGCAGAGAGGGAGAGGTCTATACAGCAAGCATAACCCCTGGTCGGTGGAAAACATTCAGAACCTCAGATTGTTAGGAACATGCAATGGTTGCACACATAAAAAAAATTTAGCTTCCCACATGATTAGTTATGCAATTTTTGTCAGGACTTTAGTGTCCACATCATGACTCAACACTGCTTTGAGAATCTCAGTTGCATTGCTTTTGACTTTTACCTGTCATAAAAAGTCGTTATGTAGCACGTTTTAAAATATTTAAAGCACCCGTACTTGCAAAATGAGCAAATGGAACTGCACATTCACTGTACCCATACTAGAGCAACTACGTAATTGGGAGTCGTAGCAATTCTCTGCATTCCTTTCACATGTCAGACATGAGATGATTCTACCGGGCTGGCCGCAAAGAGTTCTGAATATAAGCTCCTGTCATTTGCAGCATATTGCACTGCAGCAAAACTGGAACTGACACCAAACAAGTTATTTGCATGCATGGTGATACTGTGACTAAAGAAGGCCATGATGGCCCTTTAATATAACAGTGTAGATTCTAAGAAAATGACAGTGATGATGGCACTTTTTGTTAAAGATGTACAGCAGCTTTGTGCTTGTGCCAAGCCCCTGGCTACCAAGGAAAAGTAGGTACGCGCTTTCACGAGAGCAGTAAATCGCAATATTTTCAGTGGCCATATTCATGATCCTTTGACAGCAGTAGATGAGTGTGTTAGTAAGACGACAAACATCAAAATAGCGCTGGCATAGATAACAACATAGCAGAGCCATGATGGAACCATGGAACATCCAGACACCTTGAATGTGTTGCTTTGAACTTGTAGTTAGTGACATTTTGTGTCGACCTCCTATGATTTCTGTTCCCCTTATGTAGTGTCCTTTGGGTCTTTAAGGGTCTAAGAAATAGTGATGATTGTTTTCTGCAGAGAGGAGTGCACCTGGCTTCCGTGGTTGATGGAGAGGGTTCCCTGGAAAACGGGATTCACATCACATTAGACGATTTCCTGCGTGAGTGGTCTGCTGACCCACATCCGAGGTATGTCGCTCCAAAATCTAAAGATGCTGAGCTGTCGGAGCCTGCTGCACAGAGTGTGCGCAAGGATCCACCTGAGGGGCGTGAAGGGACCAGCTTTGAATGTCCCATCTGTGCTGACTGCTACGCCTCCTCACGGAGCCTTCAGCGCCACCTGTCTCGTCGTTCATTCCTGGCACGGTTGCCGTGCCAAAAGTGTGGCTCCTGTCACTTGGCATTCAACCGTTGCACCCTCATCATGCGAGCACAGGTGCGTCACAATGTTTGCTTGAAGTTAGAGGCTGTGGATTTCACTCTGTTTTGAATGCTAGGGGGCAGAAAAAGGCTGGCCAAAGCTTTACCAGCTGCCCTTTTTGTAGCACTGTCATTTCAGTCATTCAGATGCCATATTTCAGGCCTAGAGTTCCAGCATCAATGCATTGTCAAGAGTTGCAGTGTACAGAAGAACGTAGGTGGCACAAGTTTGTTGCAATCTACTCAGGTCCATGGATTTTCATTTGAGATATCAGAAGCATATGTATTCTTAAAGTTGAAGACAAAGACAAAATTATGAAGTTCAGTATATGCAATAACCCATGTGGAGCAATTTGCAATACTTTTTTTCAGTGCACATGCCTCATTATTATCAGCGACCAGCTAAGATGGATGGAAAGCCTCTGAAACATATGTATTTTTTTAGCACTGTTTTCTTGGATTCGAGCTATGCAGCCTCCTGTGTCATGAAAAGAAAATGATCTGTTGGTGACTGTTTGAACAGTGTGGTGTAGGCAAGAACAAAAAGTGTATTTTATTCCTTTGCCGCAAATACATTTCTGAAGAGGAGTTCATAAAGCATAAGGAAACTAGATTTATCTTAATACTGACAATATGATGATCTTGTAGGGCCGGTGACATAGCTGTGGCCAAGTTTGCCACACAACAGTTGGAAATGGGCATGGCATCAGTTGGGCTTAATTATTAAGGTGGTGCTATGGTCTTTTTCGTGCTCATAATCTTAGATCTGAAAAACAATTTTCTAAGAAAACTATCTAGATAGTGAGTTACAATTTCCGTGATGCTTTGAATGCTTACCGTAGCTGCCTTGAAGCAAGATCATTTGAAAAGCGCCACGTATGAAGCATCAGCCTGGTTCATTTTTACTGCTTAGAAAACGCGCTTTTAGCCTTGAGGCTCTAGATTAATTGGTTATTTGTCTTTGCAAGTTATTTAATTTGTTAGGCATTATTGAAAAAAAATGCTGCCTCTTCTCTTAATAATTTCAACAGCGCATGCTACACAAGGACACAAGACGAGGAAACACACACACGAGCGCTGACTTGTGTCCTTGTGTCTTATGTAGCATTCACTGTTGAAATTATTTTGAATGACCAACTAGCCCATGAGCCCACCCTCTTCTCTTAAGTTGCACATTTTGTCCTTACTTTAATGGCTTGTTTGCAGAGGGCTGCAGCTTGAATATTGAGGCTGCACTGGTGATGTATATATCGCTAAAAGGCACAGTACTCATTAAGATTTATAGCAAGAAATGTTTGTTTCCGCCATCTGCACTGTATCAGGCTACCTCTTTATTTATCCTGTCTTTCAATTTTTTTTCAGTGAGGAATCGATTTCAAGAAAAAATTTTTAAGCAAGAACTTTTTGATACAGTTATGTCTTATCTATCGTTCATTAGTAGAAGTGCTGTTAGCACTGATTGTTAAAAGTCTTGCCAGTTGTATGCTATAAAATGATCAGATAATGGAAAATATGTGTGAACAGCAAGATCAACTTTTTTTTTTAACTGAGCTGTGTGATTTTCACAGTTGTGACAAATGTGAGCTAGTAAAGTGGGCAGCTAATGGAAAGTGTGTGCAAACTGCAAGATCACTTCAAACTGAGCAGCGTGATTTTCACATGGTTGAATGTGCTTTGATGTACAGTGCCCTGCTGCACCACTTTTAACAATATGACTATGCTTCATAACCCTCTGTCAGTAATGCATTATATGGAGACTTGCATGCAAATAAAACCATTGTTGCATCCTGCATCTGACCTCCACCATTCTGCCAGTCCACTTGTCACCATTGCTACATCTGAGCACAAACTTCCCTTTTATCAAAAAACTCAGTAATGCCCACAAATGTGTATAAATATGACAAGTAATCGTTTATTTTAAAAAAAAGCATGGCATTTGACAATAGCTAGGTCACGTGGACCAATGTATTGCTGCATTATGCAAGTGCATATTTAGGGACAGGATTCCACTTTAGACTTTTGTTCATAAAATTGCTTAATTATCTGAGTATTGATTTAAAATGCTGCGATGGCTCAGTAGTTAGGTGCTCGGCTGCTGACCCAAAAGGCGTCGGTCTGATCCCGGCCGCGGCAGTCACATTTCGATGGAGGCGAAATGCTAGAGGTCCATGTACTGTGTGATCTAAGTGCACATTAAAGAACCCCAGGTAGTCAAAAATATCTGGAGCCCTACACTGCAGTGTCCCTCATAGCCCGATAGCTTTGGGATGTTAAACCCCATGAAAAAAAATCATAGCACACCACGATCAAAAGCGAACCCCATAAAAAAAATCCAAGCAAACCACGATCAAAAGCGTCGCGGACTGTTTTAGCTTTCAGCAGTGTGCAATAATTTCAGAAATCCTTACTTACGTGTAACAATGTAGCAATAAAATTGAGCGTGCTTACATTTTTCTTACTTCCCACTGTGTAGGAACTTTGTGTTAGTGCACTTGACCTTGCTTTGAACATCCTGGAAGCGGATGACGATCATGTGCGGTTCCGTTTGCACAGCAGATGTTCGCATATACACGTTGCCGATCTCCAGTTTGAGATTGCTTCTCTGCTTTACACCAACTAATACAAAGTGTTTAACTAAAACTAGTTGCTCACTTTCAATGGAAAAGAATGACTGAATCATGCAATCAAGGAAACTTGGTTGATGCACTCAGACTGATCAAAGACAGACTACTCTTTACGGTTGCTATCTTGGCTCGACTGCAGCGCTGCCTATAGTTCGTGAAAATTGCCAATTAGATGCAATGTTTTCTTTTCCACTATAACATATTGTGCATTAAAGTCGACTGTTGTCTCATGTAATGACCCTTGGATCTCTTCTCGCAGGGTTGCAGAATTGCTGCCAGTAATGCCACTGTGTCTGCTCTGCCACCCGGCGAAACGTTGGTTCCTGTTGAACTCTCCGATGAAGTCGACGGTGAAGCATCGCAGACTGATGTACCCATGACCGTTCTTGAAAAGGCGAGTTGCATTTCACAGTTGTCCGTTCTTGGAAAGGCTAGTTGGGTTTCTCGAGGCAGATTCATTGTTGCTTCTTTTTCTTCTCTCTCCTTCCTTTTCTTTTGAAAGCTGAAATTTCTTGGCAGATTCAAGCGTATCATAGTGTCTTGAAACCATGATATAAACTTACGTGTAACAATGTAGCAATAAAATTGAGCGTGCTTACATTTTTCTTACTTCCCACTGTGTAGGAACTTTGTGTTAGTGCACTTGACCTTGCTTTGAACATCCTGGAAGCGGATGACGATCATGTGCGGTTCCGTTTGCACAGCAGATGTTCGCATATACACGTTGCCGATCTCCAGTTTGAGATTGCTTCTCTGCTTTACACCAACTAATACAAAGTGTTTAACTAAAACTAGTTGCTCACTTTCAATGGAAAAGAATGACTGAATCATGCAATCAAGGAAACTTGGTTGATGCACTGAGACTGATCATAGACAGACTACTCTTTACGGTTGCTATCTTGGCTCGACTGCAACGCTGCCTATAGTTCGTGAAAATTGCCAATTAGATGCAATGTTTTCTTTTCCACTATAACATATTGTGCATTAAACTCGACTGTTGTCTCATGTAATGACCCTTGGATCTCTTCTCGCAGGGTTGCAGAATTGCTGCCAGTAATGCCACTGTGTCTGCTCTGCCACCCGGCGAAACGTTGGTTCCTGTTGAACTCTCCGATGAAGTCGACGGTGAAGCATCGCAGACTGATGTACCCATGACCGTTCTTGAAAAGGCGAGTTGCATTTCACAGTTGTCCGTTCTTGGAAAGGCTAGTTGGGTTTCTCGAGGCAGATTCATTGTTGCTTATTTTTCTTCTCTCTCCTTCCTTTTCTTTTGAAAGCTGAAATTTCTTGGCAGATTCAAGCGTATCATAGTGTCTTGAAACCATGATATAAACTTACGTGTAACAATGTAGCAATAAAATTGAGCGTGCTTACATTTTTCTTACTTCCCACTGTGTAGGAACTTTGTGTTAGTGCACTTGACCTTGCTTTGAACATCTTGGAAGCGGATGACGATCATGTGCGGTTCCGTTTGCACAGCAGATGTTCGCATATACACGTTGCCGATCTCCAGTTTGAGATTGCTTCTCTGCTTTACACCAACTAATACAAAGTGTTTAACTAAAACTAGTTGCTCACTTTCAATGGAAAAGAATGACTGAATCATGCAATCAAGGAAACTTGGTTGATGCACTGAGACTGATCATAGACAGACTACTCTTTACGGTTGCTATCTTGGCTCGACTGCAACGCTGCCTATAGTTCGTGAAAATTGCCAATTAGATGCAATGTTTTCTTTTCCACTATAACATATTGTGCATTAAAGTCGACTGTTGTCTCATGTAATGACCCTTGGATCTCTTCTCGCAGGGTTGCAGAATTGCTGCCAGTAATGCCACTGTGTCTGCTCTGCCACCCGGCGAAACGTTGGTTCCTGTTGAACTCTCCGATGAAGTTGACGGTGAAGCATCGCAGACTGATGTACCCATGACCGTTCTTGAAAAGGCGAGTTGCATTTCACAGTTGTCCGTTCTTGGAAAGGCTAGTTGGGTTTCTCGAGGCAGATTCATTGTTGCTTCTTTTTCTTCTCTCTCCTTCCTTTTCTTTTGAAAGCTGAAATTTCTTGGCAGATTCAAGCGTATCATAGTGTCTTGAAACCATGATATAAAACAAATTATCTGCAGAGATTGATTCTGTGCAATGGCAAATCCAGAGGAGTCTAGCTCTGGGTTGTATATTATATTTTGCACGAGCCCCAAATTGCACCACATGTGGCTCACTGCTGCAGGTATGCCTGTGACTTTACAAGTTGTCAGAGCATTACATGACATGCTGCATCATTGCCATGTAGTATGATTCAGCTTAATGGGGCTCATTTTAAAATGGTTACTATGGCATCTTTTGGACACCCTTGGAACTGAAGTTTTGACATCTCAAACAATGATTCTAAGCAGATTTTACAGTTGGATGAGTATGGTTATCTTAAAAGCAGTCGTGCTTTTGTAGTCAGAGCTGATTTGTTTCACCTACAGGCATCCACCGATTCATTTGTATTTGCTTGTGTTATATGAGGAAATTATTCCTACGTTTTTTTTTCTTCCTGTGCCACTGCAGGTGCTGCAGAGTGTGGTTTGCTCGGAGTGCTACGTCAACCTCGATGACGAGGCCAGCCGAGAGGACCACTTCCACCCATCGCGAGGAAACCTCATTCGCTGCACCAACTGTCCGATGGTGTGCACTTCTGAATGTGCCTTGCGGGCACATCGGCGGCTCCACTCCCAGCGACGGCCCTTTGTCTGCCCCGAGTGTGGCCTGCGCTGTGAGGTAAAACCCATTGGGCCATTTCGTCAACACCTGAAGTGAATGACATCTGCGAATGCTGTGGCTGTCTGTAAAAGAGAAGCCAGTCATTCTCGACACTCCTGTAGATGTGAGCATTGCATTTTCTGTGGCACTTAAAACGTGAGGACTAAACCCACTGTGATCTTTGGACACGGTCATACTGTCCATTACCCAAAGGGAAAATAAGAAAAGAAAAAGCTTGTGCAATTTGGTTGCCACATTTTAATGAGCAGAATCAGTAGAGGACTTCCTAGTGGTCATTAGAGGAAAGGTTTCAACCTGTTGAAGTGCTCTGTATAAAGCTGTAGTTTGCAGATTTTTCAAAATTGCGGTTCCCAGCACTTCAAGCTTGTAATGCCACTTCATACATTTTCACGGGCTCCTGGCTAGTTAGCATCTTGTAGTTGACATCAGAGATAAAAGTCTTGTGAAAATTAGCATGAAAGTTTCCTTTAATAGTATTATATTTCTTAATATATTACTCTCTTATGAAATACCGTATAGTATGCTCGTGTAAGGGCCACATGTGCAATCTTCAACACTTGCCAGCAATAAACTCTTGCCAAATTCTTAAATTTTCAGCGACGATGGCCCTCTTTTGCGACAAGTAGGCCAAGTGAGCCCGCAGGGCTCATGTGTGTAGTTTTGGCGATTGTGGCGAGCGAATTCGCAACTTTTAGAGAATGCAAATGGCCATAGACTATAGTTTTGGCAACAGTGGCATGCAATCAACTATTGCTAACATAGCAGGATGCGCGTAAAATGAGTGGGAAGCTCCAGTGTGGCCCAGGCTACTGAGCAATGTTTTAGGCGGCCAGCAGCAGTCATTGCTATCTCTTGTGAACAACAAACTAGGCCATTTCAGTTAGTCTGATTGGTCAATGAACATGCCTCTCTATAAAATGATTTAAATTCAAACATTGGTCTTATTAGAGAAAGCAGGGACAATTAACGAGAAGTGCCAGTCCTACGTGAAGTTAGCGACTCTGTTATCAGGTGTTTCCTAGGCTCACATCGACGCTTCCTGCAGAGTTTTTGTGCTGCATAAACAAGCAGCAGTACAACCAGTACAAAAGAGAAGGGATTATTTAATATAAGCGATTGCATTTTATGCCATGCAAACGAGCACTAGCTATTTGTACATAGCAATGTAAACAAGACTACTGGAGTGCAGTCATCCTCATCGGTGCATGACTTGGAAAATCACAGTCATGCGGCAAATGCTCAGTGCTGTACTACTATCTTCAAGTGCTTATTTAGCAAGTGCACAAACTATTTGCTAAATAGGCAGTAGAAAAAAGCGAGCAGGAGATATCAAAATCAACAGCCACAGGGGCGAAGTGATGGTGACGACTATTGGTTCATGCTGGGTGGGTTCGCATTTTGAAGGCATTTCAAAATCTCTAATGACTCCACGCACCTCCGTCGATTTGAATGTAATCTGAACTGAATGCTGTCAAAAAGATTCGTGTAGCAGTGCAATTTTGGCAGTTGAGTCGTATGGCAGTTGGTTTGAAGGCATTCGAAATGCTCACATGGTAGGAGTGTTACTGCACTGATCTTGGGAATGCTTGAAGACCCTTTGATGTGTAGCTGAGGTGCAGAAGTAGTGCTGCAGGGCCCCTCTGGTATACTGAGTTTCTTCTTTAGTGCCTTATCTAGTGTTGTGATGAAGGGCAGCAAATCTTTTAGTTTGTCGGTGAACTTTCTGTGACATATATTAAATTTGCTGTTTGAAACCTTTGGAACTTTGGGTCTAACATTATAAGCTTGCCGTTCATTCGGTGAGTGTCCTTACTAGGGTCAGTTGTGCTGCCATTGCTGGTGTCAGTGGCTCAGAAAATTTTCCCAAATTAAGAAGGATGTGTCCTTTTTTACCTTTTTTTTGCTCATCTGATTATACTAGCAGAGGAAAATATTTTCCAAATATAAATTTTTGGCTAGAATAGGGGCTTGATTTGTTGGCACATTGACACAGCTCCATGCGTAGCTGTCTATCCCCATGTTATTTTGGATTAAAGGGTGGCGCACTGCCGCACAAAATTATGCGCATTTCAATCGTCCTCCCTTTTCCCATTGCCACCATGGAATAGCATGCCAGAGATGTGTTCCTCCAAGTGATGTCTCCATGTTTCCCTATATTTATGCTCTCTGTGCACTACAGGCGATTTGCAGATTTCAGATAAATTGCTTAGCAAACTTCTGGATATAAAGTCTTTCGAGAAGTCACTAGTATGAAAGCCACCGTGGTATTTTAGCCAATGCTGTGCTTTTTCTTGTGAGTGCAGCAGCTATTAGAAATTTCTGGGTATTCCAATGCTTTGCATGGGCTTTGTGCTTTTCACTGGAACCTGCACTGTGCTCTTTGCTCACATTAGAAAACTAAAGAATAACAAAAATTGCCCAGTCTTGGAGCTTGAGCAGCGTAACAAGACCCGTATAGCAAGGGCTGTTGATGGCTGTTGATGGTGCATTCTTTATACAAGGGCTGTATATGTTTCTTGTGTGTTGACTGTAATGACAGCATTTTCTCATAGCAGCCGTGAAACAAATGCACTCTTCATTTGGCTGTGCTGGGGCACTTGCCACATACATTGGTGATTGGTTTCATTATTTTGTGACAGGATGAATGGTCCGTGTTTCATCAGCACGTCACCAAGCATTGCCACCACTTCGAGCGAATTGTGGGCTACTACTGTCAGCTGTGCCCAGCCCTGTTGCTCGATAAAGGTGAACTCTTTGTTCTACACACCTTCATCTGGTGATTGATATGGGTTTGGGCTTTGATGTTCGAGCAGGTTTCAAAATGAAAATTTTCTTGCGCATTTGCTCAGTGCAGTTATGTGTTAACTTTTCCTGCCAAAGTGTGTGCACAGGTCAGAAGGGTGAGGCAGAATTGGGGAGAAGTTATTTGCTTCCAAAGATGTACCATATTTACATTTGTATAACATGACCACTAATATAATGCAAGGAGAGAGTTTGAGGCCTCATGGAAATGAAGAAAAGAATTTTATTACTGTTGTAACATGATCAGTGCACGGTTGCACATAATTAAATTGGTGAGGTTAAGGCTTAGCTTCATCTTGGCTTGCTAACGTCACTTCTCTAGGTTAATTATCACTATTACGGTTTTCACAGAAGTCAGACAAGGAAGCATAGCAGGAGGTGATGGTCTCAAAACGCCATGTGTGCATCGCAGTGAGCTTGTTGTGGAGCTTGTGAAGTGGGTACAGGACATAGTAAGGCTTGAAAGTGGATCTGAATTGGTTCTCCAGTGTATAGGTACCCTGTGATGTTGAAACGCAGGTGCCCATGATTTACGCACCACAGGCGCATCAGCTACCGTATTTACTCACATAATGATCGCACTCGCGTAATGATCGCACCCCCCAATTTTGTTGGCAAAATTCAGTTTTTTTATTCCCCGTATAATGATCGCACCCAGAACTTGCCGCGGCAATTTGTCGATGATGTTGAGTCTAGCCGACGATGATCGTACTTGCTTATCTGTCTGACAGACGGCACGTGCAGATTACCATCTTGCTCTGTCAGCATTGCAGCGGCAGCTGCCTGTTGGTTGACCTGCGGTCACACGGGCAGTCTAAATGCGGCTATGCTTAACCGCGGACGCCAAACTTACCTGCGGTTATCTCGAATCACGGTTCGCCTATGGTGGCTGTAAGGGGAAGTGTGACGGGCGGGCGTAGGCGCGCCTTGCTTGGGAGAGCGCGAAACGCGATGAAAACATCGCGGAGCCGCTAGAGGCGCTGCAGTGCGGCTGGTGTGCCACGGCACGACGCAGACGATGCGCTGCTAAGCCAGGCGCAGCTGTATTCACTTGTTTTCTTTCCCACGTGGGATGCGTGTTTTGCTCCGTGTGTGATCTTCTCGCGTTTCTCTGGTGCTGGAATTTCGTGCATGAACACAGAGTGGTGTAGTGTACCGAAAAAGCTCATTATGGCATCAAAAGCACGAACGTGCTTTGTACCGGGGTGCAAAAGTGGATCTAGATCCTGCCCAGTGAAGGCTTCTCTTTTCTGAGCACCGATTGCTGCAGCGCGACGAGAACTGTGGGCTCGAAATATCAAGAGGGCCGACAAGGAGCTCACTTCAGACTGTGTAGTGTGTGAACGCCACTTTGAGGAGAAGTTTATTGAAAGGACTTTTCGACATGTGATCGGCAGAAAGGTGGTCGACATTCCACGCAATAGGCCCCATCTCAAAGACGACGCTGCTCCCACGGTATTTCCGGACACTCCCAAGTACTTCACAAAGAAAGCCCTGACCAAACGTAAGGAAAGAAATCTGTGCGAATAAAAAGCACCCTCTTCGAAACGAAGGAAACTGCACACGGTAGCCGACACGCAACTGCCAACGCAGCAAGACGCTGATGATTCTATCGTGGCCGTTCCAGATGCACAGGACGACTCTCAGGAAGCAGATCTACACTATTTTTGCGGAAATCTTAACTTGCCTGACGGCTGCTGGAGCAAGCTTCGCTTGTCGGCGGAGTCAGACACTGTTTACATCAGTGTCTGTGAGCGGGGTGGAGATAATATCGCACACATGCTGCTGCCAAAGTTGATAAAGTTTCGCCGGCAAAGGAACCAGGTGGGACCTGTACTTTGCTCTTTTTTGTGCGAGGAAAGCTGCACTCGGAGTGCGTTGTCACGTCGTCAGCCGAGGCGCAAGCGGTCGTTGATCACACACATTCACTGTAATGTGTACAGGTAGTGGGATGACGCCGGCAAATACAAGGCGATATGTGGCGTTTGGGGCATCCTATTTTGCTACCAGCTGCACTCTGACATGCAAAGGGCAAGGTCCTTGCGTTCCTTGCAAGTATTTGAGAAAGTTGGTACAAAACCAGGTCTCACGAAAAAAGTTGTGTCGAATCCATACTAACCGCCTAAAAAAGCATGCACATACTCGCCGTCATTTGCAAACCGTCCAGAAAAAGCTGAGGAACACCACCAGAGAGCTGGAAGCAATGCGGTTAGCGAATAAAAATACGGCTACCGAGATTCTCAATGACCGCATCAAAGCACTGCCCCCAAAGCAACAGCAAGCTGTTATGACCTGCTTCAAAGCAGCGGCAATAAAATCCACTTGCGGAATGAGATATGAGAAGGACTGGATCCTGGAATGTGTGCTGATGCGCATGAGGAGTCCAAAGCTTTATGAGCACCTGCGCAAGCAGAAAATTCTCATCTTGCCAAGCCGGACATGCCTCCAATGCTACATACAGAATTTCAAGAGTGGCTTCGGGTTCAACGAGAGTGTATTCAAGGCCCTTGCACTAAAAACTGGGGACATGGATATCAACGCTCGACATGGTGGCATTGTCTTTGATGAGATGAAGCTGTCCGAGCACTTCAGCGTCAATACGGCAGGTAAGCGCAGTACTTAACCAGTTGACCGCTCGGAGCTAGTATAAAGTATAACTGGCTTACCATTTGCTTGTGCTGTCATTAGGTCATTGTATACTACATGTCTACATGTTGTAGGTGCAGTTCAAGGATTCGTGGACCTGGGGAAGTTCACGCCGGAAGATGAAATGACAACTACCGCAGACCATGGGATGGTGTGATGCTCTTTCAACCGTTTCAAGGTGTGTGACTGTCTATTCCTATTATATTCGCGTTTATCAGTGTGTACCGCAGATGTGTATATGCCCATTTTTGCAGCACACAAAATATGCCTTGAAAACACCTCTCACACCAAAAATACTTAATCAGTCTTCTACAAATGGCAGCAATTTTTGTTTCAAAATATTCGATCTATTGCCTATGTGGCATTTTTCTTTTGCAGGTGACTGGACACAAATTTTGGGTGTCTTTTCCTCGAAAGGCAACATTAAGGCGGAGATGCTGTCAAAGCTTTTACTTGAAGCAATTATACTGACAGAACAGGCCCGCCTTTTCGTTGACTTCGTGACCTGTGACGGAGCAACATGGAATTGCAGTATGTGGAAGTCATTTGGAATCACTGGTGAGGAACTGCAGGAACTACAATTTTCTTAGTGCGGTACAGACGCATGCATACGAGATAGATGATCAGCACACCTAGTGCTTTCTCGTTGGATTGATGTCGTAAGCAGTTGTTATGATATGTGCCAGAGCCATAGTAGGCGAGGTGGTGATCAGTACGAATTTGCCTTTCAGCATCCTCTGGCCACATCAAATGCAAGACAACGCATCCTGTGGACACCACAAGGGAGCTGCACTTCTGCTCTGACTTCCCTCATTTAGTGAAGTGTGTTAGGAATTCATTTGTATCTACAGGCTTCACAACCCCAGACGGCCGTGCATGCATTCAGCACATAGAATGTGCATGGGAAAAAGATAATAATTCTCTAACATTAAAAGCAATGCCACACCTAACTAAGGCGCACATTCGGCCCAACTGTTTCGAAAAAATGAAGGTTAACTTGGCATTCACTTTGTTCAATGAGGAAGTACTGAAGGGTATGTTCGTCTACAAAGCCCACTTGCAGCGGGAAACCAGTTCAGTGGCACCTACCGAGGAGCTTGTCAGGCGGATGAGCCGCCTTGTATCCACGATGACTTCGAGAACACCTCGTGAGGCACTGAGACCAACATCACAGCGTGTTGCTGACCTTGAGGCTTTCCTTGTTTTTCTGAATGACTGGGAAGCAGCAGCCAAGGGGTGTGGAGGAGGCTTTATCAGCAAAAGCACTGCAGAAGGCCTCCGAGTGACCATCTGCAGCTCATTATCCCTTCTCAATTATGTGACGTCGTTAGGCTTCAAGTACTTGCTAACATCAAGACTGAGCCAGGACAGGTTGGAAAATTTGTTTGGCATCATCCGACAATATTGTGGTACCAATGCCCATCCCAGCCCTCTGTTAACTGTAAATTGCCTGAGCTTCTATAACCTTGCGCGTCCACCTAGGTCCGGGAACTGCTCAGGAGAGCTTGTCAATGCGCTACTTGAGACACCAGGGCCTGAGTGTGATTACACTATTGGCATGTGCGAAATTATAGAAGACATGCTAGAAGTTGGCAATATTGATGGCGCTGGCAGCGTGATTAAGTCTTGTCTAAGCAGTGACCACAGCAGCTATGTCGTCGAAGTGAGTGACAGCCGCCTCATATATTACATGGCTGGATATGTGGCGAGGAAATTCAGAAGGAAATATGCTTGTGAACAATGTGCCTCAACCCTGACAATCAGCAAAGACGTGGCTGAGCAAGATGTCAATAGTTCTTACACTCAGCGCTTTGACAAAGGGGGCCTTTTGTACCCAGGTAGTGAGCTTGCCCGACTTGTTTCTGTGCTAGAGGAAGCCTTCACACTGTTCTTTTCCACGCAACAGCTATACACTTTCAGTATTCATGATTTCGTGCAGTTTTTGAGCAGTACACCTTGAGCAAGTTGGTTGTGAGGTGCATTGCAAAGAGCTGACAGCAAAAATTATTCAGTGTTTTGTGATCACGATGCTGCATTTTTTCACAAAGTCATTAAATAAAGACAAAGCGCTGCAAAGGGAACGCCAGAAGCACCTGAAGCTCAGAAGAGTTAAATAGGCTGGTGCAGTTTTTCTATGTTTTTTCCAGTTTTTCCTTGAAATAAACTTCACACCTTGTCCTGTTCATTGTTCTGTTGTGTTGAGCTTTCCTTATTTGTTATGATCCACATTTCTTACTCGATTTGAAAACCACGCAACACGCGGTGCTACCCACTTAGTTGTGTGTCGAGAATGCGTAATACTGGTAATACTCCTTACATCTGTCTGCTGAGAAAGTACACTGTAAATAGCATGTAACGCCTGCAGATATTCCAAACTTCGTAAGTCAAGACAGGAAATATGAATGTACATGCAGAATTTACAAAACACATGGTTTAGCAGACCGAAAGCAAAGGGGGCAAATAAAAGCGTAGCACTATCGTCATCCTCCGCCTTCATCGGCGCAAAATCCGCCGCCGCAAAGCACACCAGCGTCCTGTAGCGCCACCTGTCGTCTTCATCGCTAATCTGAGCAGCCTTTCCCACCCCGGCCGTCACACTACCCCCTACAGCCACCATAGTTCGCCGTTGTCGCAAGTCTCGCCACCGTTCTCGGTTGCGGTGCAACGAACGAAGTGACGCGGTGATCCGGCTAAACTTTATTATTCTCGTAAATAATAAGCCCTGGGATACGGGAACGTCATAAATGAATCCTCCTTGAGGATCGCGGGCCTGTACCGAGTTGCTGGTAGGAGTAATAACTGCGATTCGCAGCCGCGCAGCAGCTGCCGCCGTTGCAGCGCGAGTGACCCGATCTGCTTGGCCAGTTCCGCTGCGAAGGCATCGCTGAAATCGATCGTATATATTTCTTTTAATATGAAACAATGAGGTTGTGAGTAAGGCAGCGCCATAAGTAGAGCATTCATTATAGCGTTGGTCAATTCAAAAGCGCCGTCCACTGTGGCTTCGATACGAAACAAGTTCGGCCTAGCGACGACTAGGGAGTAGAGAACGCCGTCGTCCGCCGCGCTCGCGGGCGGCATCATTGCGGTAAGCTCGCGGAATCTGGTGCTGCAAGCGTTCCGAAGGGACCGGACATTTTTCGGCGTGAGCGTAACGGCGGTAAAATGCGTAGCTTGAGCGCCGCGGGGTGTACGCTGTTGTCGCGCTATCGGACGAGATCGAAGGCCGCGCAAAAGCGCCGTCGCGCAGCACTATACACACTGCATATTTTGATGCGTTGCTCCTGGAACGTGATTTAGTGCGAAGAAAGTACGTTCTTGAAGTGGGCCAGCTCTTGGGCTTTTCGCACTCTACTTTCTCGGTTATAGACCTAAGCCGAGATCGCCGAGATCGATAACCGCGGGTAGCGCGCCCGTGTGATAAGGGTTGTCTGCCTGCGACTTGTTTGCGTTTTCGCTGCTCAAAATTTTTTTTTAATTTACCCCGCGTAATGGTCGCACCCCTCAATTTGCGTCACTATTTTGAAAAAAAAAATCAAGTGCGCTTATTATGCGAGTAAATACGGTAATTACGGCCATTGCAGCTGTGCCAAAAAACGATTCCTGGGGCACATGTTTTTCATGGAAGTCCAGATTTCATCTTTCAGGTTTGGTGCTGTTCCTGAGCACTTCATTCTGGAGCAGTTCTGCTCCGATGTTCCCGACAGTGTGCTTGCAAACGCGAAAAGAGTCGTTATGCATGGAAATGCGAAAAAGTCATTGCCATGCTATTGCTCATATGAAAATCAGGCACCTGTTGCCCACTTTATAACCTAATAAATTTTCCAAGATGCAAATAGTTCTTGACAGTTTTTGCTTTAATTTGAATTTTTGAATCATTGTAATGTTTTTTCCAGTCCTATATAGTTTCAATTAATGAGCTTTTGCTATAACAATCCGGGATGACTGAAGAGTAACTAAGTTTGATGGGTTACATGTTGCTTCCTCTCGGGCATTGCAGCTGAGCTGGCTGGCCACATTGTGGACATGCACATCATTCTGCTGCCCAAGTGCCAGATCTGCCCAATGGCCTTTGTGAGCCTGGAGAGCTTCCAGACGCATCGCCAGACGGCCCATCCCAAGCACCTGTGTACCCACTGGTGGGTCATCTTCAAGTGTCCGCTGTGCCAGGCCTTCTTTGCCTCGGCCGAGCTGCTGGCCCAGCATGCCACTGTTCACCTGGACCAGTGTGGACGCTCCCTGTTCAAGTGCGCCTCGTGCGACTCTCTACAGCCAACGCGTGCCACCCTGGTCGCCCATGTGTGCAAGTTACACCACGACAAGCACCAGGCAACGACGTGGGACAAGGAAGAGGAGCCGCTTCTGCCCAGCTTGGGTGCAAAGCAGGTGCTGATGACTCCACGTTCTAGTGTTTTGTTTTCGGGACCATGTCATTTTTTTGTGGGTGCTGTCAATAGAAAGAGGTGTTAGTAGTAGACCACCTTATTTCTGTTCTACCTGCTTTTTGGCAGTGCACTCATGAATGTACCCACTCCATTATTGTTTTAGTGCCTCGGCTCACTGTGCTAAGCTTGCCTGATGACAACTGCTATATAAGCTCCATAGCATGACTCTCGTAGAGCTCTTGCTGTAAAGAAGGGAGATACTCTGTCAAGCGGAAATATACTGCATTTACTCGCTTAATGAACCCACTCTTTTTCCCAGAAAAGTAGGGATCAATTTGAGAGAAGGGTTTATTACGCGAGGAAAAAAAAACATTCGGCAGGTTTTTTTTGTTAGTCAATGTTTCATAACATGTGACTGCCCGCCCATGCATCTGCCCGTCCACCCGTTCATCATCAACAAAAGTGCACAGTCGACAAGTTGCGTTTTTGCATCGCTTGCGTTCGTGCCACTGGTGTTTAGCAATGTTTGCTTCAAAAGGTGTTAGCTGTATCTTGGCACATCTGACAATTTTGTGATAGTCAGTGCTGAATGTGAGTCTCAGCGATATAAAGCAAACGTGCTGAACACTGGTCCTGAAGGTAAGGTGCATGTTTTTTAAACTAAATTCTTTATGACAAAAAGGGGAGTGGCAGCGGGATAAAGCGATAAAGGTCAAATATGCAAATGGGTTCATTACACGAGTAAATACGGTATGCAAAGCTGGAAAAGTGCTCATTGAGCTGCTAGCATACGCAGGTGAAATATCTAACACATTTTTTCTGCCCAGTTCAGTCACGCAAACATGTCCAACACTTTGCAACCTCATGCTCAAAGCTTGCTCAATCTCATGTTTGTTGCTTCTATTATGCTAGTCCACCACATCATCTGCCTTCCACGTCTCCTCTTGCCTTCCATCTTTGCCTGCCTCGGAGCCTTTTTCTGATGCATCCTGGCTTTTCATTATGTGGCCAAAATATTGGAACTTCTATACAAAGACCTTAAAGAAGAAAATATCTTGCGCAGACCCCTCCAAGCATCTTTGAGCTGCAAGTTGCTGACACATGCTTCACCCACGCACTATAGTGGAGCAAATGTGCATTATTTTTAATATATTTTACTCCACTCCAGTGATGCTCATTTTGGACCCACAGCGTCGAAACATAGTAGTGAATTTTGGCAGCAGATATGAGGTGGCATTGAGATTTGGCGCTGTTCTTCTGGCTGGTTGGGCGTATAGTCTATAACTTGATTCCCTCGCACAGTTGACAGGCAATCATACAATGTGATGCAGCATTTCTCTGTCAGCAGTATGATTTTAATTTTCACCTTTTCAGATTTGGTTTTTAATATTTGTCTTAAAGATTTCGTGCCCTGTAGGGGCACCTTGCTGCCCACCTTCTCTCCCTTTCTCTCGCATTCCTCCGTTTGCTGCAATGGCAGTGGCTTTGAAGCATGCGCTTGTTCCTCGGGCTTCCGCTAGGTGTGCGGTGGCAGCACGCCTCCACTCCGCCCTCATAACCCTCTGGACATGGTGCTATTGTTGTGCGCATCCTCCTCTCCTTTTACTCTTCGCACTCCTCTGTTCACATTTGCTGTGGTCGCAAAATGAATGCAGCAGGCACTCTCACCTGGCTGGGCATTTTAGAAGGGTGCGTTCTCACTACAAATTAATGATGTATAACTGAGAGTGCTATTGCAGGGACTCTGTCATTCCTGTCTCACTGAGTATTTTCCTTGCAGGAGAAGTTTTCAGAAGTTATCAACCTGGATGACGATGAAACACCCGACCCTAGTTCCAGCACGAAGACTGTCAACAATTCTGCTGCAAAGGTAAAGAAGAAAGAGGAAGAAAAGCCAGCCAAGGCGTCAGTTATGCCCGGTGACCCTGCAGGAAAGGGCAAGCAGGGGACTGCTAACCAGACCACAGATCAGCCCTCCACTGTCAACAGCATAAAGGTACAGTACCAGCTGGAAAATTAGTGGTGATGTAACACTGTTCAACAGTATTCTTTAATCAAAAATTGGGGTTACTTGGGTTTTCTTCTAGAAAGGGGGATAGTGGGATGCATGCTAAACCAATATTAGTTGGTAGGTTTATGGGTTTAACATCCCAAAGCGGCACAGGCTATGAGGGACTCCGTTGTGAAAGGCTTCCAATAATTTCGACCGCCTGGGGTTCTTTAACATGCACTGACATTGCACTGTACTCGGGCCTCTAGCATTTTGCCTCCATTGAAATGCGACTGCCGTGGCTGGGGACCATATCTGGTTTACGTTTCATGCCAAATATTTTGCCAAGAGCGTTTCACTTCTGAATGTGCCGGTGCCAAATTTTTTGGCTTGTGACCTCTGCCTTCTGGTTGCAATTGGCAGGCTGCTTCAGCCAAGCAGGAAGAGAAGCCAGCCAACAGCCCCCATATGTGCGCCAAGTGTGGCTTCCAGAGCAGTGACTCATCTGTGTTCCGTGACCACATCAAGGAACACCGGCCGCCCAATCAGGAGACATTCCAGTGCCCTGAATGTGGTCTGTGCTATGTGGTGGCACGTTCTCTCATGAAACACCTGCGTGGAAAGCACAGGGTTGAGGAGACCGGAGTCAAGGGTGGTGCCATGGCTCCTGGCCCCAACGGCACCGCCGTCAGCGGCCTTCGCTGCTCTGTGTGTTTGGCGACGTTTGACACGGAACGGGAACTCAAAAGCCACACACGGACACACGGCATGGCATTCCTTAAGAAATTGAAGGCTAAAGATGGCAGTGTGTGATCAGCGGGCCTATATTTTGTGTGCGAGGGTGAATGGTGAACGAATAAAGTGTTTTTACGTTTACTTCCTGCCAGACGTATCCTTAAAACTGCAGTAGATGCCTGTGTACAAGAGGGGCTTATGTGCACAGTTGGTGCCCAGTAGCAGCATAATCTTGAGATTCAGATGACCATATGCTCATCTTTTACCTTCGGTTACAGGTAAGCCTTGATAGAATGAATTGGGTAAAATCTGTGCTTCAAAATTTCAATATGTCTCCTGGAATGCGAAGGATCCTCCAAAACATTTACGTGGTGGGCGTTTCGGTATGCAGTCCACTCGAAATCATGGTGCAATTTTTCTTTGTGTTCTTTTCAAGCCAGTAATGAAATTTTGCGATGTTGAAAGTTCGGAAAGAGTGAATACCTCTAGGCGATGACTCTCTGATGAGCCCTGCTGGTTTTCTTTGAATGCAGTGCCAAGCATGAAGCTTCTGTATGCGGCCAGTTCTCAATGAAAAGATTATGGACGATCAATGTGACTGATGCAGCAGAGTAATCGTTAGCTTTAGTGTTGTCCCTAGACGGAGCAGCTGCTGATGGGTTCAAAATGTGTGAGCGGGTGGTGTGATCCAGTTCGTCAATCACCACATGACATGCCATAACCCGTGTAAACATTCCCAATCCAATCCAGCAATCAGTGCGACAGGACACGCCAGACCTCCTGTCCACTCCCTCGCCGTTGCCTATTCTTAGTCTTCACTTCACTCTCCCCTACAAATGGAGACGGGATTCACTCCACTTTGCCACTCGTCGCCTCCCGCCTTCTTAATCTTCCATCACCCACTTCCCCTGAGGATGGAGAGGGCAGTGGGCAGGTCACTTTGTGACCTGCCCACTGAGGGCCCAGGTGAACGGACAGACAGATTTTTCCGTCACAGCTATCCACTGTAAGGGCCCGTTGACACTTGTTCAAAATTAACGGCGCTTTAGCTTTGGTTAAGCTGAGTGAGAGCGGTAGCTCCACGTGTGGAATTCGTGCGAAGGCGCGCCGTTGTTGCAGACCCTGACGTCACGGCCTAGCGCACGTGAACAACAGATGTGCATTTCGTGCCAGGCGCGCCGGTGCTACTCTCCTTAGGAGGCCGTGACGTCACGGCCTAGCACATGAACACCGCATATGTCGACTTATTCCTAGGTGCGCTGGCGCTCCTTCCATCATGTACTCGGTTAAAGATGGCGTGACATCACGCTCTATCACGTAAACGCTGTGTTTAGGCTCCCCGGCGAGCCCAAAGTCAATCACGTGAGCAAATTTCGGTTGGCCTTGACGTCCCCGGCTTGACTTTGAAATGACCTTGATCTGTCCAATTGCTTGCCGATTGGTCTGACCATTCACCATCCACCGGTTCTGCAAACTTATAAACTGAATGTTTGACCTTGGCTGAGCCTTGAAGGTCATCGGCAACACACGGCGATCTGAGCCCGAGACCTCTAGAAGTGAAGCTACCGCTTCAAAAATCCGGCGAACGAATCTGCTTCGGTCGCAGGATTTTTGGGCAAGTGTGAACGGGCCCTAATGCGATCGATTGTAACGGCGCAGTGAAAAGCGGTGAGCTGAGGCCCAGAAACTGAATGCTACGGCCGACGCAGCAGAGGCAACGATCCAGCCGTGCATTCACATGCAAGCGAAAACACTCTCGTGATTTCCGCCGCCGCGGCGGTTCGAGCGGCCAGACCGATATACCAGTAGAAAATTTTTTCCCGCGCCGCGCTTTTTGTCGCTGAGTTCGCTCAGTCGCTTGCTTATGAAACAGCCTTTAAACTGAAATCGCAGCTGACTGGAAAAATAAAGTTTCTGTGAACTGTGTCTCAGCCTCCAAAAAGCAGCAGTCACGTGCTACACATTACTGCAGCGAGATGAGTTCGACGTACCAATACAAAGACTTAAAAGTGAAAATGTCTTGCGCAGACCCCTCCAAGTACGAACACTTCATCTTCGAGCTGCAGGTTGCTGACACGGGCTTCACTCACGCAGTGTAGTGGAACAAATGTGCAGTTATAGCAGTTTGTATGCTTTCATCCGCCATACACACAGCAGCTGACAGTTGCCGTATAATGGCCGGGAACTGGCTGACGCGTGCTCTTCTCTGTTCCCGGCGCATCTGAGGGGTCGACTTTTTCGTGCTGCAAACCTCCTCGCACGAGCAAATGCCGACAGGCCTCTGTAAGGCCGATCCCGCCTGTACTCACACCACCACCAACATCGAGCACGCACCCGTCAACACAGCCGCGTCTGGCTTCCCGAAGTCGTCAGCTACCTGTGCATACCTCTCGCACACAGGTGGGGCAAAATTTAGGCCTTTTAGGGCCGATCTTCACTTGGGTATCGTGGCGGCGGCGCCCGGCCGTGAGTGAGTCGCCCACCCGCGGCAAGATGGCTTCGCCAAACCTGCAACGTGGCTACGACCCGGCCGCCATGGCCTGGTCCGAGGTTCCAGCAATTCCAGCGCCTAGCTGATAACCCGGCCTCTGCGCCCATCGAGAACTTGAAGTTATTCTAGCTAGTGGAACGCCGCTCCCGCAAGCGGAACGCTTCCAAGAAAGCGGACGCCACGTCGCCAGTACTCAACACGGCACAACGCTGCTGCGCGCGCTGCAGCGCTTCACGGTGGGCCCCAGGGACCTGCCCTATAGTAGGATACAACTTAAAAAAAACAGCAGTTGCTAACACTGGGCCGCGGTTCGCGGCGTCCTGTATTACTCCGCTGGCCAACCGCAACTGTAAACGAAATCAGCTTTTTAATGCTTGACTATATCAAACAATCCCCATGTCAAAATCCTAGAGCTTATAATCTTTTTCTTGTGCTGAGCTTCTTGTTTTGGTCGCAAGAAACGTTTAAGCGGCGGATTACTTTTTTGTCGTGGAGGAATTCTGTGCGCGGAGGCTGAATGTGGGCGGAGCTTCACTGCAGACTTAAGTTTTACAGCGGCGTATCATGGGGGCTGCCATCTTTGATCACGTGATCACGCCGCCATTACTCGCCTCCTGACCGTTCGGCGCGCGCCTCGTCGCGACGGCTGCTGCGTCTGATGTTTCGGTTCCGACAGGCAGTGTTTCGGCTGATACGGTTGTAAAGGAGTGGGAAGACGGCACTGTGGTTGGTCCGAAGCTTCGAAGGACCTGTGAGAACCCTCAGTTGATCCATTTAGGCGTGAAAAAGTGATCGGGCTTCATGTCGCGAAGAGCGGCTGAGCTCTCCGCCTGTTCGAGGCAACGGGTGGATCTCCTGAATGCCGCTGAAGGGTTTGCTTAATATTTTTTATTGTTATTATCTAAAACAGCAAGGTTTAATGACCCTGCGGCTGCGCAGGTCGTTGTGTTAATATTGTGTACATGCATGCGGAGACTAGCTGCTCTAAAACGCTCACATACTGCACATCGTACTCATTTGTTTACGACTTGTTAAAGGTTAGGAAGCCTAAAATATTTTCTGTTGGTTTGCTAAATAAAGGAAGGCGACAAAAATAAATAAACAAACAAATGTTACCCAATCATGTAAGCAGTACCATGCATCAAGCAGCCTTCACAAGTTTGCATGCAATCGTTTACAAGGATTCCGCGATATAATTGTTATAACGCGCGCATGACAGAGCGTTCACTACACGAAGTTCACAATTATGTCAGCCTCACATAGTATAAAATTGTGGTACCCTCCATGCTCGATATGCGAACATGAAAATGCTCGAGGTCTCACTCGTTGTAATTAAGTAATCAGCCGGAGTCACTTCTAGTGACTGTCTCGCATGGACCGCGAGAAAGTGACAACCGCAGTGCACAGCAGCCGTAACACAATTGCTTTATTCCCATTGTGGTCCACAAAAACCGCGATACTTGGAGCGAAGTTCAACAGTAGCACCAAGACGGTGTGTAATACACGAACTGACGGTAAGCGTTGTCCGCTCGCACGGCTATGCACTGCACAATATGCACTAGCGGTATAGGAGCGTAAGTCGTTTTTTTTTGTGACGTTTCGGTGGCGGGACAGCTTGTTCATGCGGCTATGTTGCGCACTTAACCTCGCAGATTTTCCAGGATCGAGACCTTTCCTTCTATATTCGCTGTCTAGCGCTGGCGAACGTGTGTGTTGCGTTCGCCCGTTCGGAAAGGGTGGATGTCCAACGGGCGCGAACAGGGGCGTCCTGTTGCATTTCGGTTCCGTGAAGCTCGCAAACGATCGCATCCCGCCCCTTTAATAGTTTGTCGCACTTCTTGTAATCCACAACAGAGCATGTATTTTCTGTTTCCACATTTCCACTGCTGCGTCGCGGCATACACGCCGGCGACTTACGAGGCAAGTAATGACGCCGTGTTCCGAGCGCACCCGTGGCGCCATCTGGTCTCAAACGGAAGAACTGCGCTCTGTAAACGGTCTATAGTAGCACAATATGTTACTGCAACGTTGCAACAACATTGCCAATGTTGTACTATGTTGCGCTAACATTCTTCAACATTAGATAATGTTGCTGCAATGTTACCAAACAACATGCTGATAACATTGCTCTAAAGTGGTCTTTTCACATTGCAGCAATATTGTCAAATGATGAATATATGTTGAACTGCATACGATGGCATTGCTTCAACATTCATGCTATAGGCTAATTGTCTGCCCTCTCGGGCTATTTCTGAAGCCCAAATAGAAAAGCCGGTACTAGATCACTTCTCCTCACCATGACAGTATTAATTAATTTATTTATTAATTTTTACTTCGAGTGCAAGTTTGAATGTGGTGTGTATGTAAATGGTGAGCAGTGCAAGTGTACTTGCACTCTGTGACACTAAGATAGAGAGATATATTTCTATCTAAAATCTCTTTAACCAGCTGGAATTATTTTGTTTTTCAATAAAATACGCAGACAAAATTAAAACTGCCGAAGAAATTTAGTTCTGGTTTCACTGACGCCCCGCAGTCTAATGGCCATGGAGATCACTATCACAAATCCAAACCGCGGCTACTCGCAGCCGCGCCGAGAGCCAATCCTGCGTCGCGCGCTCATCCATGGAGGAAGAAAAACTAGGAGAGAGTGTGCTCAGCCTCTGCAAGCCATCCTCCTCTGACGCCGCTGCCGAGGGCCCTTTTGCGCACTGACTCATGGGAAATCGGCCCTCCTCCACAGTTACCAGACTGCCAACCAGCGGTGCTTTTTAGTGAACGTCCGGGCTTCGATGTAGCGCAGAAGCGCAGCGCCTGTGTTGCAGCTATAGTGAACTATAGTTGCAGCTTTGGCGGAATGCGTACCGAGTTCGAGGTTGTCTGAAGGCTCCGCGTCTCAACACTTCTGTTAATTACACTCTTGAGTTTTTGGGCGCACTGTAGAAAACTGCAGGTAAACTTTTCATCAAAGGGTGCGGCCGCGACCTCGTCACTGTTCAACTTGTGGGGACGCTTTCGTCCCCTGCGTTCGCTTTCCCTCAACGCGCTAGTTCCCTGTGGTTAGCTCCTCCGCAAAGCACTCCTCTCGGTTCGGTGACTTTCAACTAACAGGGGAGGGCGCTCGCGTCGCAGCGACACCAGCGCCACGGATGGCGTTTTGCTGCGCGCGCGCGGGGGAAAATCTGCTCTCTTCTCCCTGGGTCCCGGATATAGCGTGTGGACGTTCACGCGCAAAGCTCCGCTCTTCGCCGCGGGCGCCTCGTAGTCGGAACTTGCTCCCGCCACCCCGTCCCGTCCGGCCTCGGAGCTTATCCCTTTGCCCTAGCGTGGGCGAACGTTCGCTCGTAGCCGTGCTGGTGAGTCGGACATCCTCGATTCCTCAGTGTATTTTGTTGCTAGCTGGCGTTATTGTTGTTATAGCAATAAATGCCTTGTTTGTGTCAGCCAGTGTGTCGTTCCTTTGTTCCCGCAGAGCACGGCCCGCCGTGGTCGGCGTGCGCTCGGTAGCGTACGCGACCACGGGGTGGGGTCCGCGCGGCTTTGAACTGGCTCAGCCGCGGTTAAACGGGGAGAACGGATATATCTCCCCAATTTAAACCCCACAAACTGTGGTTCATAAAGAGAATGGAGAGGAATTCCTTTCGTCGTTATACACACATACAGAGCGTTTATTTCAGCGCATGCTATAATCGGAGAACTTGGGAGTAGTCGAAGAAAACGAGCCTTTAAAAAAGGGCGCAGTGGCTTCCAGAGCGCTCACGACGGACGGACGTGTTTAACGTGCGCTCCAGCGCGCTGCGCAAGATTCTATTTCTCGGGCAGGCGGACTTCGGCCCGCCTGCCGCTATTCTCGAGGCACAAGCCGCGCCGAATACGCTCGCGCACATACGCGGTTCCGACGTGAAATGCAGCAGTGAAGTATTTCTCTCTCGCTGTCGAGAGAGAGTGCCGGCGGCTTTACGTCTGCTCCTGCGCGGGGTCTCCCGGCCACTGCGCACAATCACTTACAAAAAAAAGTAAACTGTATGTACTACTACATAGCCGCGCGCACGTAGCGTCCTGTCTCGGACTAATCGCGCGCGCGGCACACTGCACTAACGACCGGGTGGGGCGCCCGGCCGCATTTACCGTCCGAGGTAGCACCCACGGAGCGTTCGTATCACGCGTGCACTACATGGCGAAGAGCAAGCGGGAAGTCAAGTCCGCCTGCTCGATGAACGCACAGAGGCTCACCATTGTTCTGTCACGGATGCGCGCACTGCCGCGCGGCCACAGGAGCGCTTCGAGACTGTCCAGGATGATTCCCAGTGCCCTGTAGGCCGCGAGCATCTCGCGACGCGGCACTGCAGAAGCGGCACAGCGAAGGAGCATGTGCGCCAATGTCTCCACTGCGCCGCAGTCAGCGCACGCGTCGCTCGGGGATGGTGGCCGCTGCGGCGAGCGAGCAGTTTGTGCTCACCACGGAGCTGTCAGTGAACACAAGCAGATGGAAGCGCAGTTGCTCGTAGAGCGAGAGAACGAAACCGAAATCCGGCTAAGAGCTACCGCTGCCTTGTCACGTGAGGGCATATTTCCCATGATGCTTTCCACTATATTTTTTATGACTAGGCTTCAAGATTGTGACGTCATACTCCATCCTAGTTTTTTTCTTCCTCCATGCGCTCATCCGAGAACTCGCGTGTCAGCGGCAGTCGTGGCAAGATCTTCGCGTTTTTTGTTCTTTTTTTTTATTCGTGAAGTCTGCCTTGAGGCATAAGTTGAGAAAAGGGGGAGTGGAATGTAGGTTACAGAAAGTTAAAAGAAGGAGTGTAGACCAGTTTCGGCGAGGTACTCGCATAGGCTGCTGGTTAAGTGATTGTCCATAGTCCACTTCACATAGTCCCCGTCGCGGTTCCACCACAGGCCGACCTCCCTGAGGAGCCGTTTTCTAATAGGGGCCGTCGCTGGGCAAGTCCACAACAGGTGCCGCACATCACAAATGTCCGGTGCAGCGCCGCAGTGAGGGCACCTGTCAGTTGCTGGCAGATATTTATCACCCCACCGATAACGGACAGATGGGGTCAGGGCCGCCCCTGCCCGAATCCGGCGCACTGATACCTCCTCCTGCCGAGTTAGACTACGGGG
Source organism: Amblyomma mixtum (assembly GCF_055824585.1). Lineage (NCBI taxonomy): Eukaryota > Metazoa > Arthropoda > Arachnida > Ixodida > Ixodidae > Amblyomma > Amblyomma mixtum. The sequence continues at coordinate 294,009,293 of NC_143014.1, forward strand.
GAGAGGGTGCGAACACGGAGGAATTAGAGCGCGTGTTCGCTGGCGCAGAGTTGTTCTTCTAGCACAGTTTTTTTGCGGTCGCCGTGCCCGCGCTGCTGTGTTTCGTTGTGGTTTCACTGAAATTCAGCTGAAACAACAAAGGCTTGCCAAGAGGATGACCTCAGTGGTGAGTGATTTCTAGACTTCTATTGTTGTGCTGTGACTTGTGTTGGTTGGCACAAAGCCAGTAGTGTATATATGTTACCCATGCCCTTCGTGATAGTTTGATAAAGTGCTACATTCGTTGTATCATGAAGATAATGAAGTGTTCGCTAAGCGAAGTGTCCTTTCGGCAACGACGCCGAAGAACAGCAGAGGCTGTTCTCGACGAACTAGAAAACTGTTTGGCAGTTGTCAGTCTTGATAATGGTCATGGCAGCAGATTGTGTGCAACAGGAGCAGAACAGTATCAAGATGCCTTTTCATCGCATAATGTTATTTTATTCCAGAAGATGGCAAATACGGGCTGGTTGGTACATGTTTTACGAATTGGAAAAACAGCGCAATCAAAGACGAGACACAAGAGAAGGACAAAACACCAGCGATTTTATCCTCTTTATCAGCGCCAGCCGAGGACGCAGTTGAAAGCCGCAGTTCTCACTTGTCGGATTATAGCTCCGCTAGCAGCATCTCTGACATAGAAAGTGCAACGTAAGAGTTGTAGCGGATTTTTGACATAGAGGAGTTGGTAGTTTATGAATATAGGATGACACTTGAGTCTGGTGCCGCTACTCAATGTCTAGAGTACGATTTGCGCGTGTGGGCAATTAACAGCCTGCTTCTCACCTGCATTCCCTGCTTAAAGTGCTGAAGCCATACCATCCAGAGTTACCCACGGATGCTAGAAAATTACTAAAGACGCAGAGGCATACTGACCCAGCAGTGATGACCGATGGTCATTACCACTACTTTGGAATTTTTCGTTCTCTGGAAGAACGAAAAATTCCTTAACGTCTGCACTTTGTGCGAGGGCATTACACCAGTTCTCATGCATTCTACTGGAAGATAGCATAAATCCAGCGGCAGTTTAAGCAAGGAACCAGAATTTATTCTTTCACTCGAAACTGACGCTGCTGCATCATGCCAGTAGTTTAGTCTTTGCCCTCTCATTCCCAATCAGATGTATACTCTTATAACCAACATTTATGGGACTGTGCAGCGATTTGCACCAAGGGTAAGAAAAGTGAATTATTCATTGGTATTCAATCATCCTTCATCATCATCAGCCAGACTATACCCACTGCAGGGACAGCCTCTCCCATATTCCCCAAATTAGCCCTTTCCTGTGCTAGCTGCATCCACTTGACCCCTGCACCCATCATCAGTTTGTGGTCTAGCTTATGTAGCCCAGGAAGAAACGGCCGTTAGCAACTTTGCCTTTCAAATTGTGCGCAGCAGTGAGGCTGAAAAAGACTACAGGCTGGGCCTGCCCTCTTCGCTCGGTTTACTTTGTCGGCCACCCGCCATGGCACAGTTGAGGGAAGACAAAGGGAGTGATGTGCAACCACCTCCAGCCGCGCCTTCATCTACAAACGCCCTTGTGGTTTTAAGCAATTGAATGGCCGCCCCCATGGCTGACACCAGTAGGTCCGCTTGTAAGGCAGGATTCAAGCAAGACAGCAGCACTGGCCATTGCTGTGAGGTGCGGGAATGGGAATTTTTGTTTGTATATTATTTGCTTGCTTTTGAGGAATTTTAGGTGGCATGAATAGTCGATGTCTTTTATGTAATGAATGCATTTTTTAGCCACTTTCAGAACAATTTATTGCTCAGGCTGTTAAAATATGCTCGCGGTGCCAGGGAAGGGCGGTTTTTTTCCTCACTATTTTGGTTTGAGCCAAGTGACTGGACATAAGTTCTTTGTACAGAGCTGTCCAATGTCTGTGTTCATTGAGGAGTGTAAAAGATTTGTTATTAGACGTGTGCCCACCAAGATGCTTATATTAGGAAATTTTGGTTCTTTCTTTTTTTTGCAGGGATGCAACTTCGCTTGTGACATCATGAATTAGAAGAGACTATCATCGTGAGCAGCTGGAGGCTACCAGAAGACAAGCATATTTTAGACGTGCTAAATTGTTCAGGCAAATGTTGACAGTACTTTAAATTTGTAGTTTTCCAGGGCAACGGTGCATGACCAAAGAAGGGAAGAAGGATACTTGAAGAAAACAGCGCTGCAACAGGGACAAGAGAGAAGATAAGACAGGTGCTGACTAGCAACTGAAGGTTTATTGAAAAGGAACGCATAAAGTATACTCTCTTCATAACCAAGAGTGCGCATGAGCTGCGCGAACAACACTGATAGCCTGTCAACTTCAGTCATGGTGGTCAGATTACAATAGTTCACAATCATAAACACGGACGGAGGGTCGTTCATGACTGTGAACTGTTGAATCTTGACCACCATGACTGAAGTTGATTGCTGATCAGTGTTGTTCCGGCTCATGCGCGCTCTTGGTTGTAAAGTGAGTATATTTTGTGTTCCTTTTCAATAAACCTTCAGTTGCTAGTTAGCACCCGTCCCATCTTCTGTCTTGTGCCTGTTGCTGCGCTGTTTTCTTGAAGTATGTACCAACTTGCCGTTTTACTGAAGTTGGGAAGAAAGACAAAACACAGCGCTCACTGACAACTGGTTATTTAATGGTGCAGACACTGCTTAAATGCCCTCAGACCAGCTCAGCAGGAAAAAAAAAAACTTATCACACTTTATCATTAAAACTATGAAAGAAACATCATTTCTGGGTTATATGATACAATTGAAGTATTGCTCACACATTGTGAACCTGCTTTTTTAATATGATGCGTCTCTGTCGCTTCACATGTGGTTTGTGGTCTGTTTCTGCTAAGGATCTTCACACTTGAAAATCTCTGTACAATCACTGCAGTGCTTGACAAGTTTGGAACCTGTCCTCATTCTTTAGATCTCTTGCATGCAGATGGCATTTACGGGCCTCTAGCATTTTGCCTCCATCGAAATGCAACCACCGCGGCCAGAATAGAACCCGTGTCTTAACAGGCCAGCAGCCGAGCACCATAACCACTGAACCACTGCGGCGGCTCATGTATCTGTGTGTGTGGGTTCCGTAGTGCTGGAAAACTATTAACTTGAATCAGTGATGTTAACCAGCCCAACAACTACTCTGCTGTTCATAATACCTCTGCTCCCTGTTTCTGAATGGCCAACTAGGTTGCACTGCTTCTTTGTTTATTTGTTGCAATTTTGTGCACAAAATGAATGTCTTATATTTGGGAAATACAAAGTCCAGGTTGTGCATGTTTTCAAGGTGTGTTATTGTTGTGTAAATAGTTTACAGAAGTGTTTTGCATTTATAACATGCCAGTTGAGAGGTGTGTGCGCATTTTCATGCAATGGTAATGTGCCTAGTAACTGTTTAAAACATTAGCTCTGGTTCTTGTTCCTAAGTAGCTCACATGTGTGTTTTTTGGATTTGTTGCAAGTTTCTTTATAAAGTAATTAAATAAATCATATCTGTGAAAGTAAGCCCACGTGTTGCATTTTTCAAGCTATGCCAATGTGTTTGTGTAAATGTTGAGTGTATTATGTCTGCTTCCTTTTTCTAAATTATATTTGTCTATTTAAATAAATCAGTCTAATTGTCAGAATAGCCATGTCATGGAATCTTGTTGCATCTAAACTATAGGAGCACTGGTAGAGAGCTGATGAATGTTACATTTAAGGATTTATTTAGAGTAAGCAGTCTGGAAAGTATGGAAAAACAATGTGTTGTACTGTGCAGTCTTGTATTTGTATTCTATAGCAAGCACCGCCTTACTGTGTAGCAAGGAGTAATGCTCAATTGCTCATTCCTGTGACCTTAAGCTGCAGTAACCATTCTGGTATGACGATGCCATTGTACACAGTTTTCCCCGCAGGGGGGCGTCTGCAGCATGCAGACGTTGGTGAGTGGCGACACCACGGGGTTAACCCGAGCATCCGCAGGGACTTCCCCGCAGGGGGATGATGGTGAACAATGCGTCACCGCGGACCCGAGCATCCGCGCTTAGCCGTGCGTGGCATCGCCGTGTCCGGGGAAAAGGGGATCCTGGTGGTTGAGCCGATGACGAGCGTTTGGACCCTTAAGGCCCCTCGGCGGAGGCAACACACCACTTTGGCCCCAGCTTCCTGTAGACGGCACCTCCGGCCTGACCCGACCGGGGGAAATCGGCAGTCGCCTTTTCCTGTCCTCCCCTCTATCTTTCACTTTCCTATTTTCTTTCTTACAACTTTCCTGTATCCTCCTCTCTTCTTCGTTTTTTCCTTTTTTTCCTGGCGGCGAGGGTTAACCGTGTGTGACCAACTACCCTGAGTTGAGTCATATTAGGTTATAGTTAAGGTGTACAGCTAGCGTGGGCAGGACTTTCTTTCAAGTTCCTGTCGCGTCCCCTTGTTGGACTCCATGGTGGGTGGCTGGCACCATGACCGAAAAACTAAATTTTTTTATGGCTCCCCCCCTTTCCAAACCAGATCGCTCTCTTAAAAGAGGGCGGAACGAGGCAGCAGACTTTTTTTCGAAAAAGAAACCTACATTCACAAAGTTTCATGTGATACATAGCAACAGTGACGAAAAGCAAGCTCGAATAATATCCCCATTTCTTGTAACCAAATGTTTAACAGATACCTTAGGGCCTGGCTACAAGGTATCAAAAATGGCCAGTGGCGACCTACTCCTTGAACTGCGTGAGAGCATCCAATGCTCAAAACTCTCCAACATTGCTTCTATAGGGGACATCTCTGTCTCCGTGACTCCACACCGATCTCTAAACACAGTTAAAGGCGTTATCTCAGAGGCTGACTTCATCCATCTAACAGAAACCGAAATGCTTCAAGGACTTTCCGATCAAAATGTAATTGACGTGCACAGGATCAGAATTCGCAAGGACAACAAAGAAATAGACACCAAACACATGGTCCTCACATTTAACACCAGCAGTTTGCCCGAAACGATCGATGTTGGATACCTGAAAATCACCGTCAGACACTACATACCAAATCCCCGCCGCTGTTTCAACTGTCAGAAGTTTGGCCACGGCTCACAGAGTTGCCGCGGCCGCAAAACCTGCGCGAAATGCGCTTCGAAGGACCACCCTTCTGAGGAATGTGACGCAGCCCTACGCTGCGCGAACTGTGAAGGAGACCACGCTGCATACTCCAGGGCGTGTCCGTCCTGGAAAAAGGAGAAAGAAATCATCACCATAAAGACCAAAGAAAATATTTCATTTAAAGAAGCCAGAAGGCGTTTTGCACTGACAAATACATTCTCTTTCACAGCGAAACCAAACTTCGCTGATGTGGTGCGCAGGGGCGTAGCACCACACAGCACTCCGGCACCTGCCGCGGCCGCTTCCACCGCGCCTGTGGCAGTGCCATCCACGCCCCAGGCAGAGACAGCGAAAGCTGCTCTGCCAACTACAAGCCAGGGAGTGCCGGCCCACGGGTCAGCATCCCGTAGGACTTCCCCCCGTCGGGGGAGGCCTGACACCCACACACCCGTGGCTTCGTCGCGGTCGTCCAGCACCTCTTCCGAGGTGATGGACCAAACTTCCAGCCCGCCTGCTTTACAGCGGCGGAACAGCTCTCTTGAGCGGAAAAAAGGCAGGGCCACCATAAAGGCCCCAGAACATAAGTAAACCTCTCGTTGCTCCTACCCCAAAACATAAAAATGGCTTTTCTAGTTCAGTGGAACTGTAGAGGACTATTGAGAAATTACGATGCCATAAAAAACATTTTAGGGTCAATGTCACCCGTAGCCTTATGTCTCCAGGAAACCAATCTAGGCCCACAACATATGAACATTCTGAAGCATTATAAAACTTTTAGACGCGATCGTGAGCAGGCAAATAGACTCTCAGGAGGCGTCGCGATTGTCGTACAGAGCGTCGTCCCTGCTCAAGAGATCAGACTCAAAACCAGGGTGTCGAACCGGAATTTTTTCGGGTTCGGTTCAGGTTCGGGTTCACGCATTTCGGGTTCAGCTCCGGGTTCGGCTCCGGAGCGACATTCCGTTCCGGTTCGAACCGCTCCGGATAGCGTCGAACCGGTTCAAACGGGTTCAAACGGGTTCAGACAATAAAAAATTCTGAATGAGGTTTTTATTCAACCTTGTTTTGTTGTTTACTTTTCTTTATGATATCAGTATATAAAACAGCACTGCAAAATTTGCTCAATGCGAGATGTTTTACTGTCCGCGGCAAAAAGATTTAAATTTACGCAAGGGCCGCGAAATCAAAAGAACTCAGAATTAGTGTACACCGGCTATGTATACTAGACTATCTGATGAGATACATGAAAAGAAAAGCTGATGGATTTTTCAACTACAAAACATTTCAGCTACAGCAGTTTCGGAGTCCCCGTGAGGCGAGTAATAGGTCTGTCTTGAAGGTAGTGTCAATCGGGAATTTCGCCGGCGCAAAATGCTTAAGCGGGCGCCGTTAGGACCGCTGCATGCGCCCACTATGAGCGGAAGTTGCCTTGTATTTGCAGGTATATACAGCCAAGACATCTTTCTGTCGCCCCAAAAGCGGCTTGCCAGTCACCCCCCCCCCCCCCCACACACACACACTGGCACACCTGCAGCATACATCTAGAGAGTTTACCAAAAATATTTTATTTTCATCCCCTGCTCTACATCGCCTTTGTAACTCGCGTTATATATCTCGACTACCTATAGCTCAGTTTCTTCAAAAACACAGCTAATCATGGCTTGTCGCTAGTACAGTGTAAAATTAAGATTTTGACCTATGCTGATGTCATCTCCGTCTTTTGCTCTGATGAAAACAATATGATAAAAAAAGCAGGCTTGCATTGGTTGGGGGCACTTCGTGTCTGTACGCACACAAACTTGTGACGTCTTCGATGAGACGTTGCGTTGTGAAAATGTTGCCATTGGTGCATTACAAGAGGAGGACCGTAAATTCGTTAAATATAATTTTTGTGACTTTTCTGGGGCGCTTTAAAAGGGAGCCCATGCGTGGACAGAATTTTATGCTACCTTGATACAGTACGGTGAGTCTTTCGTGCAGTTTTTGTCCACTAAGCTGTTTCATGGTTTTTATTTTTCGAAACCGAAAACCACCGCTTCTTGGCAGCTGTGCTTATTAGGTGACTAAATGCTCATGTCTTTAATGTACATAGTCGTGGAGGAATTTTGTGCTGACACACTTGATTTCCTAAATTTTTGCTTTTCCTTAGAATACCTGTACGGCTTTTCCAGAAGGCAGCTGACAAAGGTTCTGATCAGTCATTACTTCCTCTACGTGCAGCCTTACCTAGCCTTTCTTGGCGGCCTTATATTAAGGCGAGTTCAGAGGATGTACATTCAATAGGCCCCAAAAACCTTTCTTAGACTTCAAACGTCGACCTTACGTGTTAGGACATGCCATCGAGCCAAGCGGATGTTTGTGCCATGATCAGTGAATTGCTACATCTGCAAGCAAGGAGGAACTATTGAACAACGAAATTATTTGTGACGCTATGTTCGAATGAGACATAGCTCACCTCATCAGTCTCTTAAAAAGGACATTGAGGTCATGCCTTAAACTATAAGATTTGTGCCAGTAATGAAGAACACCGGAATTCCGTGTGAACTTTTCCTGTCAAGACTGCTTAGCGTGTGAAGAAGCCGCATTATTGATAGACACGCACAATCGCCACTTTCGGCGAGGACACTGTTCAGAGAACAGTTCATTTTAGCTGAGAACGTATATGCTGCGAAAGTTCAACCTCCTGACTGATCGCCCCTCTTTTGACGTGGGCGCCTTCAGGAATTTTTATGTGCGGGCAGAGCAAAGGAGTGATAGTGACATTAGGCCGTATGCCGAGGTCGCGGAAATCGATCCAGTCAAGTAAGGCAAGACGTGGTCAGGGAGGTTCCCGATATTCCATGCGGCAACAATAAAAAGAATCTTCGAAGATGGCCGAGTAGCCTAATAAGGCATCAGTAAACGAAGCTTCTCTGTTGCGCCCGCCGCCACTGGCTCGATTCCCACTCAGGGTTAGAGTATTTTAGTTGGTTTCTTTACTGCATTAGCAGTTTAATCTCCTTTCTCAAAAATTCAAAAATTTCCGTGGTGCGCGCGCACGTGTACGTGTACGTGTACGTGTACGTGTGTACGTGTACATGTGTACGTGTACGTGTGTACGTGTACGTGTGTACGTGTACGTGTACGTGTACGTGTGTACGTGTACGTGTACGTGTACGTGTGTACGTGTACGTGTGTACGTGTACGTGTGTACGTGTACGTGTACGTGTGTACGTGTACGTGTGTGTGCACGTGTGTGTGTACGTGTGTACGTGTGTACGTACGTGTGTGTGTGTGTACGTGTGTGTGTGTGTGTGTGTGTGTGTGTGTGCGTGTGCGTGTGCGTGTGTGTGTGTGTTTGTGTGTGTGTGTGCGCGCGCGCTTAAGCATGCGTATGCACAGGCGTGCACAATTCGATCGGCGCACATCCGGGCACTCACTGGCAATAAAATGACAGACGGTTGCCATTGTCGGTATTGCGAACTTTAAGCGCAACTCATCACACGCTACCTGGCATGTGGCGTATTGTGCTGCTAGCCAATCTTGGGGTCTTCCCGTGGCATCCACCTTCTAGGTGGCGTTTAATTCGCTCTGCTACTTGGACAACCGGTCACGCCGGCTACGCCGACTACGACGCGGAACGCGGGTACGGGCGCATAAGAGCTGCGGTCTAAAATGGCCCATCTACCTGCAGCCGATCTACCTGAGGTGGAATGCTTTGAATGCTGCACGTGTGCCGTCGCAAAGCGTTCCACAAAAGAACGCGAAAACGCTAGCGAATCTTGACGCCGCGATGCAAAAAATGCTAAAACTTGTTTTTGAGTGTTCGTGGTGGTGAGCGGCGAGGTTCCAAGTTGGAAATTTTCGCTGTGACGGGCCGCTCAGTCGCCCATTCGCTTGCATGTGAACCAACCTTAAGCCTCTCGCCTCAGACACAAACAGCCCGAAGCGAAGGTTCTCGCACAGCTTCTGCCCTCACTGTTCGACTATGTTTTTCATGTGGCACTGTCGGTAAAAGAAGACGCATTACGTTCGCTACTATTGACGAGGGTGGAGCTGGGGAACACTCTCATGGTTCGGCTGCACTACACATAAGTGCCCCCGAAAGCTAAAAAGATTAGACAGTCGTCGCCGCAGCGCGGAAGTAGCGGACACCTTAAATTTCCTCACTGTGCGCTTTTCTTTAGACTACCTGTATAGCCTCTCCAGAAGCCAGACGACTCATGTACTTACAGGGTATTTGGTTCCTGTACTGTTGTATCGGTAGCCTTTTCTGGAGTTCCTTAACAGCGAATGTGCATTTATTTCTTCTGCTGCAAAAATGTTCTTCTCTGAACTTCACACACCGACGTTGCCTGTCAAGGCATTATTACTTCATGCTGAGGTTATGTTTGTGTCATGGACGGTAAATTTCCGCCTGCGCAATGCGCCAAAGACCATTAACCATTGTTTTATTCTGTGCAATGATGCTACGCTCTCTTCGTCGCTATCAAAATGCGACCTCGCCACCGGTATCAAACCCGCGACCTTGGCATTAGCAGCCGAGCACCACAGCCACTCAGCCATCGTGAGGGGTCTTATTCATTATCTGCTATGTGAGACAAGGAATGCCTCAGAAAGTAAATGTTGCACAACGTGATTGGGTCATTTCGCCTATGCTTCACATATTTATGGTACTTCACACAAAGAAAAGGAAACCATTCTCACTCAGTGCTTTACGAGTTAAAGCAGTGCTAACAATTCGATTAAAGCTGTACGTAAGCATGTGAAAGGGGGATACTATAAAATCCAACATTTCACGTAAATCTGGCCTAAAACACTTCAGAATTACCAAAAGCACATTGCGGAAACGCCAATTAGCTTTCTTCCTAGCCACGAGAGTTCTTTCAGTTTTGTTGTTGACATGGATACCATTTCGACTGGATGCCATTTTCGCACTCCATAGCGCCGACAGCTTTCCCTGGGTAAATCTACGCGCTGGCATATGCCATTTGGTCTGAAAAAAAGAAAAAAAGTTTGCCGTGTTGCACAAAATGTGCGGCTGAACCGAGTCCCGAACCGGTTCGGAGCGGTTCCTATGAATCGTTCCGGTTCGGGTTCAGTTCCAAGATGGCGAAACAAATTTGGGTTCGGTTCGGTTCCAGTTCCGGGCAAAAATTCGGGTTCGGTTCCGGTTTCGGGTTCAGGTTCGGTTCCGGTTCGACACCCTGCTCAAAACAAAACTTGAGGCAGTTGCAGTCAGCATTGTCAGCGACAAAACAATTACAATCTGCTCTTTATATATTCCTCCACATCTCACACTAACAGTCCACGATCTACAAGGCCTCATTGATGAACTTCCAGAACCATATCTAGTAGACGGGGATTTTAAGGCTCACTCCCCTTTTTGGGGAAGTGAGCGCTGTGACTCTAGGGGTCAAATAATCGAAGATTTTATCCTCACAAATAGTGTACGCCTTTTAAATACAGAAAAAGCCACATAGTGCTCCCCTGCCTCAGGGAAAATGACCTGTTTAGATTTGTCTTTTAGTTCACCTTCTGTTTTTAACGATTTTAACTGGGACGTCATTGACAACCCATATGGCAGCTATCACCTCCCTATACTAATCACTTTAACATCCCCACCGGAAATAATCCCCACAAGGCCACGGCGCTGGAAGCTTCACCTCGCCGACTGGTCACTTTTTAGAGCAAAGGCAACCTTAGAAAATATAGTTTTAGAAAATCTCACCATCGACCAAATAAATGAAAAGTTCACTAATTGTATCATAACTGCCGCACTCACAGCTATTCCTCAGTCGTCGGGAGCGGTGCGACAAAACCATAAAATATGGTAGACAAAAGACTGCAAGGAAGCAAAAAACAACAAAATAGAGCTTGGGGTAAATTTCGCCGGTATCCGGCACATGAAAATCTCGTTAATTTTAAGAAGGCAAGAGCCAAAGCTCAGTACGTCCGTCGGTGTGCCGAGAAAGCATCATGGCAGAGTTATGTTTCATCCATTAACAGTCAGATGACATCTAAAAAAATGTGGGAGCAGGTTCGCACATTAAATGGAAACTTTTCACCCTTCACAATTCCTTTTTTAACAACACCTGGCACACAAACAAGCATAGGGGAACAGGCAGACATACTGGGGGAACATTTCGCTGCAGTTTCAAGTTCATCACACTATACACAGTCTTTTTTAAAACACAAAAACACAGCCGAAAAACAAAGACTTACAACTAGTGGAGGTGCAAACCAAAAATATAACAATGTGATTACCCTCCAAGAAATAAATACAGTACTGTCTGCTGGTAAAAAAACTGCTCCAGGACCCGACCAAATCCACTACGAAATGGTGGCACATCTATCTCAACCTGCCGTAGAGGCACTTTTAAGGTTCTTCAACATAGTTTGGATATCAGGCAAAATACCTGAGGCCTGGAAAAAAGCTATTATTGTACCGTTTCTTAAACCTAGTAAACCCCCAACCTCTCCTAGCAGTTATAGACCCATAGCCCTGGCCAGTTGCCTCGCCAAATCCTTCGAAAGTGTCCTAAATAAAAGATTAACCTTTGTTCTTCAATCCTGTGAACTTCTTGATATCCACAAGTGTGGTTTTAAAAAGGGATGCTCAACTACAGATCACCTAGTCCGTCTCGAAAATACAGTCAGACAAGCTTTTATACACAAACAACACTGTCTTGCAGTCTTTTTTGATTTAGAAAAAGCATATGATACTACCTGGAGGTTCGGAATTCTTCAGGACTTAGCTGAACTTGGCATCCATGGCAGAATGCTGAACTCCATTAAAGACTTTTTATCTAACCGCTCATTTAATGTCCGTATAGGCTCCACCCTTTCGAGGGATTTTATTCAGGAAAAATGGAGTGCCTCAAGGGTGTATTTTAAGCACAACACTTTTTATTGTAAAAATGAATTCTCTTAACAAAATAATACCTAGGTCTGTTATGTATTCACTTTATGTAGACGACCTCCAGATAGCTTACACATCCTCCAACATATCAACATGTGAAAGACAAATACAGCTAACAATAAATAAACTGACAACATGGGCAGACAGAAATGGTTTCCGATTTTCCCCACAGAAAACAGTGGCCATTCTTTTCTCGCTCAAACGAGGCTTACAGGCAGACCCCACCATACACCTCAACGAAATAGATTTACCTGTAGAAAATGAACATAAATTTCTAGGCATAACATTTGACAAAAAACTCACTTTCCTGCCTCATATTAACGCGTTAAAAAAGAAAACTTCCCGATCACTGAACATACTCAAAGTCCTTTCACATAAACACTGGGGTTCTGACAGGGCAGGTCTTCTAAAAATTTATCGCTCTGTGGTACGATCCTCATTAGACTATGGTAGTATAGTATATGGTTCAGCAAGGTCATCGTACTTGAAACGACTGGACCCAGTGCACAATTTAGGTTTACGTCTTGCAACTGGCGCTTACAGGACGTCACCCATTAATAGTCTCTATGTTGAAACAAACGAACCATCTCTTACAGATAGAAGAAGCATACTTACATGCTCATACGTTATAAAAATCCGTTCCCTACTAAAACATATATGTTACGAAATAGTTACAAAGTGTCCATCCAGAACACTTTTTAATAATAAACCACAAACTACCAGACCACTCCTCTTGCGTTTTGAAGAGATGTGCGAGAGTCTCGGCGTACTGAACACATTACCTAACATTTCGATCAGACGAGAGCCACTACCTCCATGGTACAACTTCCCTGCAATATGCGATTTCACTCTCACACATTTTCACAAAAAGCAAACTCCGCAACAACATATAGTACAAGAATTTCTTGCACTGGAGGAAAAATACAATGGTTTTGCGGATTTTTATACGGACGGTTCGAAAACAGCCACCTACGTAGGAAGCGTGGTAGTACGAGGGCAAGAGAATGAAATAATCAGACTTCCACAGTGTGCATCAATATTGACAGCCGAATGTTACGCTGTATGCTTGGCCGTAAAAAAAAATAGTAAATGAAAACCTCAGAAACAGTATTATTTACACGGACTCCCTTAGTTTACTTACAGCTCTCCACTCTAGAAATGCAATTACCCCGATGCTCGGTGACATAATACACAACATAACAAAAGCCATAGCTCAAGGAAAAAACATAAAACTTTGCTGGGTGCCGAGTCACGTCGGAATTAAAGGCAACGAGAGAGCAGACCTCTGCGCAGCGCAGGCTCGTAGCAAGCAAATAAAGAAAGTAGATACTCCCTTTAAAGATTGCATGAACTCGGTACATTGTGAAATAAGGAAAAAATGGCAGTCCGCTTGGGACAATGAATCAAACAAACTACACTTTGTAAAAGTAGTTTTAGGCGAATGGAAATCTTGCACCCACCAAGAACGCTTCAAAGAAGTCATTATTTGTCGTCTTCGTATAGGACACACGCATCTGACACACAATTTCCTACTGTCAAAAAAAGAGCAATCTTTTTGCGAAGAATGCGGAGTTGAAGTTACAATTAACCATATTTTATTCACTTGTATGAAATTGGAAAAAATAAAGAAAAAGTACTTTACTCAATTTTATAACGAATACATCCCTTTTCATCCCGCACTGCTTTTAGGAGATGATGCAATTGTTGATATATCATGTGTTTTCAGCTTCCTTAAAGAAACTGGATTTTTTAAGTGTCTCTAAATTTTTTACCCACAGGTCTGTTTTAATTCTAATACACCTCAGCCACTTTCTCACGCCTGAGAAGAAGGCTGAGGTTTTAATTTTTGTTGGTTGGGAGTCTCAGTGTCCTTGTCCAGCCAAGGATAGCTACTGAGGTTTCCCGGCCCCGTTTAAAGCTTTTACTAGTAGCCATTTTTAAAATTTGTGTACATGTTCAAAAGGTAATATTAATGTCTGAAGGCCTTTACACCAGGGATGACTTTTATGCGAAGCATATTACTAGAGGTACACTACAGCGCTTCGCCGTGGTTACGCGCCGTGCACACCACGTGGTACAGTGACGTCACACCATTTGACATACCACGTGACACATGACGTCACGACAGAGGAAGACGGAAGTACACTACAGCCCTTCGCCGTGGTTATACGCCGTGCACACCACGTGGTACAGTGACGTCACACCACGTGACATACCACGTGACACATGACGTCACGACAGAGGAAGATGGGGGTCCACCTCGCGCCGTCGCTGTGGTTGCACGCCGTGCAGACCACGTGGTACAGTGACGCGCATTCCCGCGCATTTCGAACGCGCGTTCACACTCGGTGTAGGTGAAACACTCGCTCCACCGGGCAGGCGGACGCGGCTTCCGTGGAAATCCAGGCGCCCACCCAACGCGCGTCTCGGGGTTAGTCGGCGTTCCGCTGTAGCCATGCCGTTGTCTTCCCCCACGACGAAGGCTTCTAGTGGTTGTATTAAAATGACCAAGTATTCAACCAAGGAAAGCCATGTATTACCAAGCCTAGCCATAAATATGCTTCGCATCTGACCAGGGTTAACCAAGTTAAGCCTCAGCCATTTTTTTACATGTCTCTAATATTCAACAAAAAACTTTTACAATACCTTGTGTTTGGCGCATGATGGCCTCAGTTGCCTATGTGCCATAAAACCCAACACAACACTACACATTGTACACAGTTTAGCCTTTCAAGAGATCATTTTATTGAGCAGCATCCATTGGTAGCTGAAATATTTCAGTAATTTAGAATGCTGTCTGAAAGTTTCTGAAACATTATGACAGCATTGCAGCAATATTGCAGTAACATTGTCGTGGGAATGTTGCATGTGTGCAAATAAAAAGTTGTATCAACATTAAGAACATGTTGTAGCAATGTTGCATTAATATTGTCTCCAGAAGTTGCTTTAACATTGACTGAAAGTTGATGTAACATTGGAGCAATATTGTCTCAACGTTGTCTTATGTATGTTGCGTTAACGTGGCAAAAAGAGGACGCTAGCCACGTTAAGGTAATGTTAGAAGCTAACGTTGTGGCCACACTGAGGCAACAAAGCGTGCTACTAGGGTGCTTGGAAACCAAAGCCGCTGCCGCGGCTTCATCCCGAAGACATCGTTATCATCCTGAAGCCCCGGGTGACCGTCGCTCTGAAGGATGTCTTTCAACATGGTGAGCTGGGAGCAGCGTTCGCGGCCTACCTGGGCGCAACCCCGTCAACACAGCCGCGTCTGGCTTCCCGAAGTCGTCAGCTACCTGTGCATACCTCTCGCACACAGGTGGGGCAAAATTTAGGCCTTTTAGGGCCGATCTTCACTTGGGTATCGTGGCGGCGGCGCTAGGCCTAACGCCTACGGCGGCGCCCGGCCGTGAGTGAGTCGCCCACCCGCGGCAAGATGGCTTCGCCAAACCTGCAACGTGGCTACGACCCGGACGCCATCTGGTCCGAGGTTCCAGCAAATCCAGCGCCTGATAGCCCGGCCTCTGCGCCCATCGAGAACTTGAAGTTATTCAAGCTAGTGGAACGCCGCTCCCGCAAGCGGAACGCTTCCAAGAAAACGGACGCCACGTCGCCAGGCCGCTCAACACGGCACAACGCTGCTGCGTGCGCTGCAGCGCTTCACGGTGGGCCCCAGGGACCTGCTTGGAAACCAAAGCCGCTGCCGCGGCTTCACCCCGAAGACATCGTTATCATCCTGAAGCCCCGGGTGACCGTCGCTCTGAAGGATGTCTTTCAACATCCCTGGTAGCACAGTATGTTGCTGCAACGTTGTTAGAATGTGGCCCTGCAATGTTGCTAAAACATGGCTAATGTCCTCCCTAAACCACATTCCGGTAACGTTGGTAGAAACATGGCCGCCACATTGCTGCAATATTAGAGTAACATTTTTTCAACATGCAGACAACATTGCATGACAGTTACAGCGATGTTGCAAGGGCATGCAAACCAGTCATGTATACTACATTGCACAAAAAGTGCATAGGCACTGACTGGTGCAGTGTAATTTGCATGTGCAAGAAGATGTGCTGCTGCTGCATGAGGAGGCATCTTTATTGCAGTAAACAAGTGCCACTACACTTGCTAAATTATTTACATCATGGGTCTGCTCCAGTCTTGAACTCCTTGGCAGCACTGAAATACAAATGAGAGCCACATTACTTGAACGTAGTCAATATCATGGCACTGTCTCCTAACAATTATATATACATATATACAAAGGTTGACCACAGATAAAGGGGATGAAGATTTAAAAAAAAACTTTCTGAAAAGAAACCGAGTAAGTGATGTTGGGAGTTATATTAAAAGTGCAGTGAAGAGAAATCTGAACTCGTCTTTTTGCCGCGGGAACTCAATCTACACGTTCCGAGCATTCTTAGAAACTTCGATTTATTGCCCTGTGATGCCGATTTCTCTAATTAAATTGAATTAACGTCTGGCTCTCGCCTTTTTTTAAAATTCACCCCGTACGGTGGGCGGAGTTGACCAATGCGTGGAGTGCCTTTCACCCAGTGCCGTGGCAGCTTGCCGCTCTGCCATCGGCGGAGTGTTACGTAGTAATCCGTAGAAGCAAATAGTCCGCGCGTGTTTTTATTTCTGTGGGCTTATTTTCCTGCTATATTATCTGGGAATGAAACTATTTATTCACGGAAACATAAAAAACAAAATAAAGCAAAAGGAAAGCCTCCACGGAGCTGGCTGAAAGGCACTCCACCCGTTGGTCGACTCAGCCCATCGTACGGGGAGAATTCAAAAAATAAAGGCGGGAGCCGGACGTTAATTCCATTTAATTAGGGAAATCGGCCACACAGGGAAATAAGTCGAAGTTTCCAAGAATGCTGGGAATGTGTAGATCGAGTTCCCGCGGCAAAAAGATGAGTTCAGATTCCTCTTCAGTGCACGTTTAAGTACTGGCTAGTATTTTTTTTCATTCCACCCACAATAATTAGTTGACATTAAAGCCTTGTTTATGAAGTTCAATAAAATCTGCAGGTGTGAACAGGAAAGTTGAGTGCATGAAAATGGTACGACCAATGTGCTTCCCACAATGGCCTCCTTTGGCAAAAATGAAAGCTTGCAAAATTTTAAAAACAGAAGTGCCAGTGTGGGCCCATGCATCCAAATGCACTAAGATTACAGCGTTTTCATCCAAAACTTGGCAAACCAATGCCAGATTTTCACCTTATGTGTTGCCCACGACAGAGCTCTACACTGCTGCTGGATACAAGATGAGCATTAGTGGCCGCTGACTGCTCACTTGTCTGCCGAGCCAGCTGCCAGCGTTCATCTTGCAAAATAATTGAACTCAACCACTGTAGGCTATAAGGGCTGCCGCTGTTCCATTTTGCTGCTGTATATCGTAATTACGGCAGTGCTACTTTTCAAAACAAGCTTTCTTTGCTTTAGGAAATGCACTGGAGAAAGCGTAAACACCAACAAAATGTTATGCACATTTTTCAAAACAGAAACCAGTATGTGGCCATAGTTAATGAAAGCACTGACAATTAGTGCCTTAATATGAAATGCTGCCTCAATTTATTTCATTTCCTGTGTTGACTTAAATTTAATTTGATTTGCCTCATATTGCTGCAATCAAATATGGTAAACTTTTCAGTTCCCCAGTAATCTTACAACCTTGGTTAACTGTCATGGGCCTGTGACTTCCTAGCAAAGTTGGAAAATGGCCGTCAGATGGCAAAACGTATATCACAACTGCTACCCATGTTGATGCCTGATGCCGGTGCAAACTAAAAGAAAGCATCTAATACAGGTAGCACCCTCTTGACAGGCGAGCAATAAGTGTTCAGTGCCTACACTTCAGTAAATGTTCCTGCCTAGGGACTGTAATGCACTTTTTCTATTCAGCTATCCAATGGTCCGCAAGAGAATATGCAAAATAAAACCATTCATACCTCTTCTTAAACCTGGACGGAGCGTACCGTAGCCATTCAGCAACAAGTGCTTGCATGGCCACATCTGTAGCATCCTGGAATGTCTTCCGCACCGCGCCTGCAAGGCAATATAATCAAGAAAAGAGAATGCAAGATTCACATTCTGTACTTACAAATGTAGTCAGTACCCAAGCAACCACAGATATCCGTCGGACGTACGAGCTAGATCCGAACGTCCTTTGCCGAGATCGGACGTCCATCGGACGTACGAACGCAATCCGATTTCGGATATCCGTATTCGTACATCAGCCGGACGTACGGACAGTGTCCACTTTTGTATATCCGCATGAAAGACGAGGTGTACGTCCGAGGGATGTAAGGCTGAGGATTTTCCCAGGCCATGAGTATGGACGTTTTTTATTTCACAGAAAATTCGCGTCTTTCGTGTATGTATACTGTTTTATTTACATCAGTTGGAGGGTTTGACGCGAAGATGTTTGTAAATTGGTACGATTCCACTCCCACCTGCAGTGCACGAGCCGCCAACGAGCTAAATTTATCTAAGAGGAGAAGCAGGTGCTGCAGAATTTTGCAAGAACTAATGACTAGTTTTATATTTATAAAACTTCTCCAAATTATTAGGATAAAAAACAGCGCAAACGGGGACGAAGCAGAGAGAGGGACGCTACGCTTCGTCCCCGTTTGCGCTGTTTTTTATCCTAAGATCATGCACCAACCAGCCCAAATTTCCACCCTTTTCTCCAAATTAGTGGAGTTGTGCGACATGTCCACCGTTTTGCTAGCTAAACTTGCCATTGAAACCATTCGTAAGTATCAAAACTCCCGTGCACTCTGCTATCACCATCATCATAGATGTCAGTTCGCGGTCAGTCCATTCCAATCCATCAGTAACGCTCCGTAGCGCTGCGCTATGCTGCGCCTGGCTGCGCTGTTGTTGATTTGCTGCGTAGTGCTGTCGCGCAGAGCTTTATAGCTCTGTTATTATAATGTGTGGCTTTGTTCGGTCTGTGGACGAAAGTAGCATGTAACTTAAACAATTCGAAAGATACGGGAAGCGCCTGAAGCTCTTGTGGAACACCGGAATCCCGTACTGCGTCGACCTTGGTTTAAAGAAGGCTTAGTGCACATGGGATTGCCTACCAAGGTATGTATCCAGTACACTTCTTGGAACTTGCTTCTAGGACAATGCATGCTCATATAACATTCGTTCACAGGACAGTGGGAGCAGTAAGCGCGAGGAGATGGCTTCCACAAGTGTGTGCTGTTCTCACACTTTCGGGAGCCTACATCACACAGCTGCGGGAGCCCTCAACTCGCGCGGCTAATTCCCACTCCTCTTCAAAGTTGCGGGACGGAGTATTTTAGCATCTTGTTAATTTTTAGGGCATCGCTATGTTCACTGTGCCTATATAAAGAGTGACAACGCGCGAAAGGCAGACCATAGGAAGCACGTGTAGTTCGCAGTGGTTCGCAACGGAAGCTTTGCGGCTTTCTGTGCACAGTCGCGTACAGTGCTGCGCAGGTTAGTGCCCTAAGGCCCATGAGAATAAATAAAGAACAGATACATTGTCAAATATGGTGTGGAAAAGTGAGAGCTGTTACTGCCTTATACTTATTGAGGTGTTTGTTAAAGTGCATTGTCTTTTATACTTGCAGCATTAAACACTTCTATTGGTTCCAATATGTTTTTACTTCGGCTGCTGCATTGTGCCATTTATTTCACATGACTGATGTTTGCCGCGTTCTTTTTATTTCAGAAATCCTGTGGGTGGGAAGATTACGGATGTGTGTCCCAAGCTTGCCACATTTGAAGAGTCACATTAAAGAAATTTTCCGAATGTAACCCATTGCTCTGCTGATGTATCATCAACCACAATAAAATATGCGTGCTATGCATCAAATTGTTTTTGGTTTTATTGCATTGCGCGGAGTGAAAAAAGCACGCATGCACCATATACGCGAATATTCGAGAAAGATCCGCCATTGGACGTACTCAACTGGACGTCCGTCGGCGGGCGAACCGTATACCTTTGGCCACCTTTCGGACGGCCGACGGACGTTTACCGGCTGTTTGCGGATATTCAGCGGACGTACAGAACACCCGAAACAGACCTCTGTCGGCCGTCCGAAGGATATCGGTGGTTGCTTGGGTAAGAGGCTGCGTTATAGCATAATCCCCTGTATAAGCTTGTTGAGCTCAACATCAACATGATGCCCAAGTTAGCTGTCTGACATGCTGCATGCCGCGGTTATTTCTATACATGAAATTGATGACAGGTATTTTGGTAACTATACCTGCCTACAAACCTTCAGAACACTAAGTGATGTATTTATTGACATGGTATTTACATTTGGCTTAACTAAGTGCTGTCAACTTGGCCAGGAGGCCAATTTTCTAGAACATCCCTGTTGCCTAGCAAGACACTGCTGCATCTGAGTGCTACACAAATAATTATGCCTTTTTGGCCTCAGCAATACATCTAGTAATATAGTCTGTTCCAATAGATGCTCTAGGCATCGCTGTATTGTTTGCTAACCTGTTTGTGCACCTGATGGTGGAAGTGGTGGCGGAAACAGCAACAGCTTCGAAGGGGGGGGGGGGCATTTTGACGCCTCCCTTGCCCGACAGAAATGTCTATACATACTTAAAAATTACTGCGACACACAACACAATGTGTCATGAATTAATTGTCAATAAACAGCTCAGCTGGCAAAACCTATTAGATGTCTAGTAGAGTGCCACCCTTTCTAAGCTTGCATGAAAGGCAACAGTACTGAGCATACACCTAATGCAACTATTAACCTAAACAGAAACCCGAGTCTACACTTCTGGCTACATCAAGTTTACAAAGAGTTACAAGACTTACCGTAGACAACCTCCAGCAGCTTTAGACCACGGAATGGTTGCTTGCCTTTTCTGCCTGTCATGCAAAACTCTTTTGCATACATGTCAACCATGCAGCGCCTCATTATATGCCGCACACAGTCACTAACTGATCCTCCGCCAATTGCGGACAGGTAGGACACCTGAAAAAAAAAAGGCAAGTTTTCAGAGAGATCACTCATGGTATTTTGTCCCAGACATTAACTCTCAATTCTTCTCTCAGGGAACCAGAGAAACCAAATTTTGCACATTCTAATGCTGCAACTATTACTATCAATTGCCTAAATGCAAAGGACTTTGAAATTGAGCTGCCAGTACTAGTAGTAGTAGTAAAAGACTTTTAATCGACCATAATTTACAGGCCGAGCATTTCGACCGCCTGGGCGACCAGAAGCCGCTGTTCTTCTTCCCCTTCAGCGCCAAGCCAGTCGAGCCAGGTGGTGATGGATAGAGAGGGTGGGGGGAAGGAACCCGACTGCTGAGCAGCCGGGCAATAGAAGAGGCAATGGGCCAGGTCCGCATAGATACAGGGGCAATTGGGACAGGAAGGATCCGATCGATAGCGATAGAGGAAGAGGCGGGACGGGGTGATAACTGCATTCATCTGAATGTGCCGAAGAAGGCGAGACTCCGGCACCGTGAGTGATGGATGAGGGGGAGGGTAAAGGCGTTTGTCGAGGCGGAGCTGAAGGTAGACCTCTTTTATGGTGCGGCGAAGGGTGAGTCTCCCACCGTCCTCCGAGGGCTTGGGCCAGGGGATCAACGGTGCCCGGAAAAGTGTGTCGCGGGCGAGCTGATGGGCCAGCTCATTGCCGTCAATCCCTGAATGCCCAGGGACCCAGCGGAGGAAAACGATGGAAGGCTGCAGTGCGGAGACCGCTCGTTCGACCTCCTGTTGGAGAGAAGGGGTCAGGGTGCGTTTCTGTATGTGGTGTATAGCGGCTTGTGAGTCCGAATAGACTGTGTACTCTTGGAGAGAGGGAAGGAGGGAAAATGACTGGAGGGCATGCGCAATGGCGAGGACCTCGAGGGACAATGCGTCTGGAGGGTGTAGATACGGCCCGCTGGTGTGGGTTTCAGGAGCAGGGAGGTGTGGATGGTACAGGGCGTAGCCGCAGGAACCTCGAGGAGCCACGAAGGAGGCATCGGTGTAAGCTACACCCTGGCTATCAAAGAGAGGGGAATGGTGCTGTGCGGCCGCATGACGACGTCCGGCGTGCAGGACGGGGGACATGTTGGTCGGGAGGGGAACGATACGAAGATTGGGGGCGGGGGTGGGAATAGGAGAGGTAAACTGGGAGATTGGAATGGGCGAGATACCCGCTTGAGTCAATAACCACTGACCCTGACGGGTAAGGGAAAGCCGGGCAAGCTGCGAGTCACGATGGAGACTGAGAAGAGAACGAAGAGGATGGAAGAGGCCTGTGGCAAAGAGCTTAGTGGTAGAGGTAGTGATAGGGAGGTTGAGAGCTGCCTTGTAGAGGCCCACAAGGGCAGTCTCGAGAGCGTTAAGTTGAGTCTGAGTGAAGGAAGCGTAGGGTGCAAAGTACAAGACCTTGTTGAGGGCCAGCGCGTGGGCAACTCGGCACGCGTGAGCATCGTGGAGACCTGAGCGTCGAGTGACCACGCGCCGCAGGAGGTGAGTTACAGAGTGGCAGGTGGTGACAGCGCAGTGAAGAGATTGCACATTCTTAGCCGCATGCAAAGGGAAGCCAAGAACTTTGCACTGTGTGACGACAGGAATGGGAGAGCCAGAAAGGTGGAGAGAGACGAAGTGGTTGTGTGAGCGCTGGTAGGAGGAACGGTTGAGAAGGAGAAGCTCGTATTTCTCAGGAGCAGGAGAGAGGCCAGCGGTGGTGAGAATGGAGTCGATGAGATCTAGGCCACGTTGCAGGGTGTCCTGTACGTGACCGGGAGAGCCAGATGAACACCAGAGAGTAATGTCATCGGCGTAAAATATATGATGCTGGTCGGGAATTTCAGCTAGCTGGGAGGCGAGAGGGGCCATAGCGAGATTGAAAAGGGTAGGAGAGAGAACAGCACCTTGAGGAGTGCCACGGGTGAGGTGGTGTGGGTTAGACAAGTGGGTATCTACTCGAAAGCGAGCCACACGTTTAGAGAGGAATGAGCGGATATAGGAGTACATGCGGGAGCCACAATTCAAAGAGGCGAGTTGAGAAAGGATGTGATCGTGGCAAACACCGTCAAAGGCCTTGCGAACATCGACGGTCACAAGTGCGTAAATTTGAGTAGGTGTAGGGGACAGGAACGTTTGCTGGAGAATCAGAAACATGTCCTGTGCACGGACGCGGCGTCGGAAGCCAATGAGAGAATGGGGGAAGAACTCCCGTGCCTCAAGAAAATCAGAGAGGCGAGTCAGAGCCATTCGCTCAAGGGTCTTACCAACGCACGACGTCAGGGAGATTGGGCGGAGGTTAGAGAGAGAGGGAGGTTTGCCCGGTTTTGGAATCATAGAAATAAGGGAGGATGTCCAGGAGCTCGGCAAGCAGCCGCTCTCCCAGGCCTCATTGTAGGTTTGAAGGAGGAATTCTTTGGCGCAGTCAGGAAGGTTGCGAAGTGTGGTGTATGTAATGGCATCCTCACCGGGAGCCGAGCGTGTAGAATTAGCAGCCAGAGCAGATTCGAGCTCTCGGAGAGTGAAGCATTGGTCCAGATCGGGGTTAGGTCCACCCGAGTACACCGGGTAGGAGGGTGCCAGAGGGGGCGGGAGGTAGAGAGAGGCGAGTTGATCAAAAACTTCGGAGGGAGTCCCCTGAGTGAGGGCTTTAGCTAGAGTGGGAGCACTCGCGATCAGCATGGTCTCTCTTTAAATCCCTCCTTGGCACTAAGCCTGCCAGTACATTTCTGCCCTTCAACCCACCCATTTTCCAAAATGGAATACTAAAGATAAAACATAACCTGTGAACACAGTGTGAATGTATGAAGATGAACTTGTGCTCAAAAGTGTTAGGATTAAAAAGACGCTTAACAGGCCAGCTTTGCTTTTGGGAGTTTGCAGATGATCTTCAAGTTGTTGCAATGCTCCATGCGAAGACAGTGGCAGCAGATCGAGGATACTGTCATCGACAGGTTCTGCAGTCCTCGGAACACCTGACGATACGGCTTTTTCAATTTTCTTTAGGAGCACCCTCTGCTGCATCAGTTCTGTCAAGATTTCTTTTAGAACTGGCATGGTGTCGTCGTGCACTTCTGGAAAGTAAAAACAGTTGCCCACATGGCATTATATAAAATGTTGCAAAGCCTTGCTTCAGTAGCAACGTACTGGTTTTTTTAAAGACCTTGCCATATACATGGTAATAATCACAGCCATTAACTTTAAATGTAGCAAATAGCTGAGTCTAGTAAATGCATGACGCGAAAGCGTACAACATGCTATTGACCAGTGGGCAAAGAGATAAATTGCACTAGTAATGAAAGGCAGCACTGAGCCGCCACTGAAATGGCAGGAGGCGCGTGGGCAGCTAATAACCCTGCTCTTAACCAAGCACAGGAGACTAAACAGTGAGAACGAAATTTCTACTTGGTGTTTGAAGCCTCTGGCCACCATTTGGTTCACTGCTGCCAACAGCAGCTGGCGAAGCCACACTAGGTAATGCTGGCACTGCAGGTGACAGAGGCTGGTAGCGGGCACGAGGTGTACTTGGATGTTGAGGGCGGGGCACAAAACTTGGCTGAAGCTCCTTTGAAGCAGGTGGCTGTGGCACACCTATGAAAGGGCTGTCATCCAGACTGCATGCACTGCTGTCCTCATCCGATAAAAGGCGCTGTGTCCGCGGCGTTTTCTCTTACGCTGCTCAGATTCTTAATCGCTTGCCAGATCAGAGGTCACTGCAGCCTGCTGCTCTTTTTTCCTGGCTATTTCATAGGAGTCTACAAAAAAAATGGTAGCATGTTAAAGATGAAAACAAGCAATGCAACATCCAAATCTACCAGAAAAATCAGAGCTTACCACACTCATGCAGAACTCTGCATTTGTGTTCCTCCCAGTTTTTTCCAGGCTTCTCTTCATTCTTTATAGCTGATGCTATCTTTTTGGAGCTTTTGTATGGTAGCCAGAGCGCTTTATGTCTGTCTGTCACCCATGATGACGGCACAACAGATACATCATCGCTTTCTTCAAAATGAATAATAAAGAATTTCTTCCTCACTGGAAAAGACATAAGGCATTAAAGGCTGTTAGTTGTAAGCAAAATCCAAAAGTAATTGTGAGCTGAAAGAAATGCTGATTAACCCCGGATATATCAACTGTGCTGCATCAGAGCAGCCTCTCCAGCGCTCGGCAGGTCTGACTACACCTCAGTCATTTCAACAGTGCGTGCTACTCAACATACTGCATGGAGTTCACAACTCTAGATTCAAGGCCTAAAAGTACACCCTTCTCTCTAAATCACAGTCCTCACTTCAAAAGCATTGTGCTTCTTGGATGCATAAGCTCATGGTGCGAACAAACCATTTCTGTAGATACCAATTTCCAAAACATTGCAGGTCCTCTGGCTACGAGCCAAGCTGTGGAATATATATCTGTTACGATCACAAAGCTGCAATACTATGAATCAGCACTTTGGTCTAAACTGATTAGCCTATTGCTATCCACAGAATAGCCCAGCGCAAAGCAATGACGACACAGAAGTGTCCACTTTCTTTCGCACTGGTTTAATATGTGGATAGAAACTGTGCACCTAAATACAACTGAGGGTATTAAAAAAGGTACACACCGCAAAAAAAAAAAAAAAATTAGTGCTGCGCATGTTCTTGCTTGTAGGTGTGCAGGAGAGGAAACACAGCATAACTGTTTGACCCGTTTGGCAAGCAGACACATTTGTGCTCGATTTCCTCCATTCCCCGCACAGCACATTCCAACGACAGCTCTTTCGCAGCGAAGATGTTCAGTTCCGATGACAGCAAAGGTTGGGTATACAGGCAGTCAACTTTTCGAAAAAAATGCGCACATATGCTGGCCCCTTCCAGTGTACTGAGGATATTGGCAATCCAAACAATGTTACCGTCTTTCAACATTGCACAGCTGTCTCTTTGACAAATGCCAAAAGTTGTATCCTTCATTTTAAGCAAGGAGTACTGACTCCCCTCAAAGCCAGGTGGCACTGGACCATTGTTGTGTTGTCCTGAAAGCTGATAAGTTTGTCCTGCAGAGATATTCCCTTTGTGAGCCATTTGCTTCTCCTTCAGTCGTCGAACAACTTGCTGTAGGGCCCGTGCATGGCACTTCAACAGTGTTTTGATCTCGTGAAGGAAATTATCGAAGGGAAAAGCTGAATAAGCATCAAGAGGTCCAAAAATTCGCACATCACTGGGGACGTGCAACAAGGAATGGACATTATAAACATAAATGCCTTTCCCATAGAGCTCACCAGCTCCAGCAACAAATTCATGATTGAGGCGCTGTGCGACGTGGGCATGGGAGGGCGGCTACCATGCGGTCGCTAAGTTCTCCATTCTGCTTTCTTGTGCAGCTTGCTGTCTATGGCTTCCCGTCCTCACCGACTGACACGTGTTATGCATCGATATCTGCTTGGGAATTTGGCCTGGATCTGCGACTACCAACAGCTGATAACGGGCCTTATCTGAGCACAGTAGACGTCATCACCTTCACGTCCGAGTCTCGTGGAACATCGACGCATCCGTCAGCGGAAGCACTGCACCGCCCCTATTTAAGCAGCTGGCATCTACGAGGCGCTTCCAGTGGGCATGGGAGAGCGGCTACCATGCGGTCGCTAAGTTCTCCATTCTGCTTTCTTGTGCAGCTTGCTGTCTATGGCTTCCCGTCCTCACCGACTGACACGTGTTATGCATCGATATCTGCTTGGGAATTTGGCCTGGATCTGCGACTACCAACAGCTGACAACGGGCCTTATCTGAGCACAGTAGACGTCATCACCTTCACGTCCGAGTCTCGTGGAACATCGACGCATCCGTCAGCGGAAGCACTGCACCGCCCCTATTTAAGCAGCTGGCATCTACGAGGCGCTTCCAGTGGGCATGGGAGAGCGGCTACCATGCGGTCGCTAAGTTCTCCATTCTGCTTTCTTGTGCAGCTTGCTGTCTATGGCTTCCCGTCCTCACCGACTGACACGTGTTATGCATCGATATCTGCTTGGGAATTTGGCCTGGATCTGCGACTACCAACAGCTGACAACGGGCCTTATCTGAGCACAGTAGACGTCATCACCTTCACGTCCGAGTCTCGTGGAACATCGACGCATCCGTCAGCGGAAGCACTGCACCGCCCCTATTTAAGCAGCTGGCATCTACGAGGCGCTTCCAATGGGCATGGGAGAGCGGCTACCATGCGGTCGCTAAGTTCTCCATTCTGCTTTCTTGTGCAGCTTGCTGTCTATGGCTTCCCGTCCTCACCGACTGACACGTGTTATGCATCGATATCTGCTTGGGAATTTGGCCTGGATCTGCGACTACCAACAGCTGACAACGGGCCTTATCTGAGCACAGTAGACGTCATCACCTTCACGTCCGAGTCTCGTGGAACATCGACGCATCCGTCAGCGGAAGCACTGCACCGCCCCTATTTAAGCAGCTGGCATCTACGAGGCGCTTCCAGTGGGCATGGGAGAGCGGCTACCATGCGGTCGCTAAGTTCTCCATTCTGCTTTCTTGTGCAGCTTGCTGTCTATGGCTTCCCGTCCTCACCGACTGACACGTGTTATGCATCGATATCTGCTTGGGAATTTGGCCTGGATCTGCGACTACCAACAGCTGACAACGGGCCTTATCTGAGCACAGTAGACGTCATCACCTTCACGTCCGAGTCTCGTGGAACATCGACGCATCCGTCAGCGGAAGCACTGCACCGCCCCTATTTAAGCAGCTGGCATGTACGAGGCGCTTCCAGTGGGCATGGGAGAGCGGCTACCATGCGGTCGCTAAGTTCTCCATTCTGCTTTCTTGTGCAGGTTAGTCAATCTGAATCGCTATTTTGCAAACGTACAAGCAATGTATGTTTGCTGCTCTTCCCTTGCCCACAAGTGCTTGCTGCCACCTTGAATGATTGTGTATCCACTGCAATGTTACTGTTACTTTCCGGCGATGTAGAACTAAATCCTGGTCCTAACAAGGATGTGGACCGTCAGCATAGTGATGTTATGGCCGCGATAGCTGCTTTGTCGTCCAAGTTTGATACACGACATGAAGAAATGATGAATGCCATAGCTGAACTCAAGGTTAACCAGGAAGCGCTGTCCGACACTGTTTCAGACCTTTCTAATAGGATGACTGCTGTGGAAGCCGCGGTTGAGTGTCTCGAAAACATGCCTTCTAGTAGCGATGTCACTGCAGCAGTCCAAGAGGCTGTTTCAAATGAGAGCATTGCGCTCGCGTCCAGACTGGACGAGCTGGAGGACCAGTCAAGACGCGACAACTTAATATTCTATGGCATCTCTGACAATTCGTCAGAAACGTGGGCACAGTCGGAAGCCCAGATCCAACACTTTCTTTCGAAGTGTCTCAATCTGAATTCCTCGGAAGTCGCGATTCACAGGGCTCATAGGTTAGGCAGCTTTGGAAATGGCAAAACACGACCTGTTATTGCTAAGTTTGCGTCCTATAAAAGTCGAGAATATATACTTTCACAAAAATCAAGGTTTAAAGAAGAAGGCGTTTCTATCGGCGAAGATTTTTGTAAAGCAACCCGTAAATCGCGGAAAGCCCTTAGTGATTTCGGCAAGGCTAGCGGCCAATTCTATTCTTTACGCCACAACAAATTGATCATAGGTAAAAAATGCTACGCTTATTGTGCAGCTACTGACGAAGTATGCGAAATCGGACCAGCCAGGAGTGCAATTACCCCAAAAAGAGACATCACACTACCAGGTTCACCCACCGCACATTCAAGCTCATTCAAGCATTATCTCATGATCGAACGCAAACAGACTACATATCGCTTCTTTTCACTAATGTCCGAAGTGTCATCAACAAACGTACATCACTATCGTCACATATCGATGCATGCTCGGCTGATATTGTTGTGCTCACCGAAACTTGGCTCTCAGCAAAAATAAAGAATAGCGAAATACTAGACTGCGAAAAAACATACAAGTTTTACAGATACGACCGCGATTTCCGAACAGGCGGAGGTGTACTGATTGCCGTGAGCTCTGCTATCAATTCCTTTGCTATCTCTATCGATTCACCACTAGAAATCGTTTGCATCCATGTTAGCTTTCCAACGGGTGACCTTATCTTTTGCGCTTGTTATAGATCCCCATCCTCACCTACTACTTTTTGCGCCGACCTTCATGATGCCCTGAATAAATTAATTGTTAGACACCCGAAATCACACTTATTCCTACTGGGTGATTTTAACTTCCCAAACATAATGTGGCGAAACTGTATTCCCTCCCTTAAGCAGCCATCCTCCGAGTGCACTAATTTTTTAGACACCTGCGCCGATTTTAATCTAACCCAGCTAATTAACAAACCCACACGTACCACCAGCACATCGTCTAATATTTTAGACCTCTGTTTTACTACAGCTCCAGATTTGGTCTCTCCGCGAACGTACCTAGAAGGACTGAGTGACCACTCACTGCTTCACTTCACAATTAGGAAGAATGTTCGTCCTAAGAAAATAGTTAAGACCATATGTGATTACAATGCCGCCGATACCACGTCCACCACAGCTGAACTAGAATCATTCATTGCCGACTACACTGAGAACTTTTCCGAACTTACTATTGAAGAAAACTGGTCCTTGTACAAAAATAAATTAGGATTGTCTCAAATACTACCTCTCCGTGGTTTACCACAACCCTACGCCGCTTATGCAACAAAAAGAAGCGTATTTTTCGTCGCGCTAAAGCATCTAACCTTCCTGAACGCTGGGTAGCATATCATCGCATTCATGCTGAATATTTAATGGCTGTTAAAGATGCTAAACAGAACTTTTTTGACAACACCCTCCCATCACTTCTGCAATCTAATCCGCGTAAATTCTGGGATATTGTTGGGGGCAAAGAAGATAAGGTAATTCAACTAACCCGTTCTGACAATATTTCCATTCCTCCGAACCAGTGTTGTTCCGTTTTAAATGATGTGTTTGCTTCCGTTTTCCAGAAAAGTGCTAATATTTTACCGTCTGTAACTACTTTCTCTTATTTGCCAATGGACCCTATCAGTATTGACTGGGTCGGTGTGCAAAAGTTGGTTGAAAATTTGAAAATGTCTTCTTCGCCCGGTGACGATGCAATCAGCTCTAAAATGCTGAAACTCTCTGAACCCTACTCTTCTATTATGCTTTCAATGCTTTTTTCCCAGTCACTCTGTTCCTTAGTACTTCCAGGCGATTGGAGGGTTGGCAAGGTTGTTCCAGTACCAAAATCAGGTAACACTCATTCTTCCGATAACTATCGTTCTATATCACTCACAAGTATACCATGTAATTTTTTGGAGCATATCATATACTCTCATCTGATTGATTTCCTTGAGTCTAATTCCTTCTTTTCAGCAGAACAACACGGTTTCAGGAAGACATTTTCATGTGAAACACAGCTTGTATGTTTTACTAATGACCTTTTTGCTTACACTGACTTGAACATTGATGTAGACTGTGTGTTTTTGGACTTCGCGAAAGCTTGTGATACTGTTTCCCACGATCTCCTAATTCTTAAGCTTAGCATGCTTAACATTGACCCTAACGTACTGAACTGGATTAAAAGCTTCTTATCGAATCGAACTCAATATGTCTCTGCTAACGGCTGTTCCTCCTCTCACACCTCTGTGACATCCGGTGTACCACAAGGGTCGGTACTGGGACCTCTTCTCTTCCTAATTTACATTAACGATATTCCTGAATGCATTTCTCATTCTTCTATCAGGCTTTTCGCAGACGACTGCGTCATCTATCACAAAATATCTAACCAAACTGATTCCATTTATTTTCAGGATGATCTCACAAGCGTATCTAACTGGTGTGATAAGTGGTGCATGCGACTAAACGTTAATAAATGTAAAACGATGTATGTGTCACGTCGCACTAACATCACTGATAACAAGCGTACTTATGTTCTTCACGACATTCCACTTGAATCAGTTAACTCCTACAAATACCTAGGTGTTCATATCTCACGTAACTTATCATGGCATAGACACGTCGAACATGTCGCAAATAACGCCAACAGGACTCTTGGATACTTGCGCCGAAATTTCTCTACCGCGCCTCTGCCGATAAAACTAACCGTTTATAAAACATTAGTACGACCAAAGTTAGAATATGCATCTGCAGTTTGGGATCCTAATATAATCACACTGATAAACACACTAGAATCCATTCAAAATCGTGCAGCACGTTTCATCTTAACTAACTATTCCCGTTACGCCAGCATTACTTCTATGAAAAACACACTTGCCTTACCAGACCTTTCTTCGCGCCGGAAGTGTTTTCGACTATGTCTTTTCCACAGACTGTATCACCATAACCCCCTGTTAAAGGATCATCTTTTTTCGAGCCCTTCATACATTTCATCCCGTTCCGATCATATATTTAAAGTCGGTGTTCCATTTTCGAGAACCAAATTGTGTCATGATTCTTTTATTCCTAAAACCAGCGTTGACTGGAACGACCTTCCTCCCTCCATCGCTGCCATTACCGATGTTGAGAACTTCAAGAAAACTGTGTTTTCTGCCATCATATAACTTGTTTTGTATAACTATGCACTGTATTTTTTTTGTTGTACCACTCCTTTCTGTAATGCCTTCGGGCCCTGAAAGTATGTGAAATAAATAAATAAATAAATAAATGTGAGTGGCAGAGAACTTTGGGCTGTACATAATAGTTACAGCAACACTTAACTTCATGAAGTGCTTGTAAAAGCAACGGTCAAGTGCTTCTTTCATAGCAACAGGGCCATAATACAAGAGAAAGTTCCTGTGCTCAACAGCCTTCCATTGTTCAAGAAAAAGAATGCCTCTTGGCCTTCGCTTCATATCACTGGGAACATGTGCATTGTAACGTTCGAGACAGTGCGAGAGCGTAGTTTTCGCTGCATGACACATCTTGGATGGACACGGCTTGCTCGACACCCAGTAATTAGTAAGAAGTTTCTTCATCACCCCTAAACATACCAGATGCATATAGTCAAGCGGGAATTGGCTTACAAGTCCTATGTCCAAGCACAGCGAGGGTGATTCACTATGGTGGTGATTGGGCTGCAACATTAGCTTGAAACTTTCATCAGTTCGTAGGGGACTTTCACAATCTGGGAAGATGACCTTGTTGTCACAGACAGAACAGGTGCCCTTCTGGGTGCACTTTTCACATCCATAGTAAGCAGTATGCCCCTTGATGGACTTGAGATATGCACTTGCTGGTGCATCACATATGAACGCATGCAACTTGACATTAAAGAAACGTTGACGATAAATGGTGCCTTCCTTTAGGAGTTCATTCATCTCTTCTACAAAGTCGTTCATGTATGCACTCAAATCCTGCGGCTTGCTGTTACCTTCATAGAGTGCGGCAATGAATGGTGCACAGTTGACACTTTCTTTTACCATCACAAGAATGGGCCAGAACTGCCTTCTTGAGCTTCATGAGATGGGTAATCCATCCACATTTATGATCAAGGAAAGCGTGCAGCAATCCTTGGAAATGTTTTCTTCAACAATGTCAAGCAATGAGGGGAGTAATCCAAAGTAATAATAAGCGCCACCATTCATTGATACCACCTCAGTGGACCTTGGTGTCTTAAGTAGTGTCCTAGCATCTTCGGGTAGGTCGGGATGATAGGGCTTGAGCACTTTAAGAAGAGAGCTCAAGTGAGAGCAGGGTAGCTTGCTTTGAAGTGCCCACTGAAGCAACTTTTCTCGAAGGTTGCCTTTCTCGCAAACTGGCTCTTCAGACGGGCTCTCGCTAGACACTGCCGAGCCATCAATATCGCCTTCTGAGAGGCGATAGAGGCATTCCTCTGTTTCTTCAGGTTGTTGGCAAGCTTCTTCCGTTGCGATATTAGTCAGGTGCGTACTGGAACAACCTGCAGACGGACTTGCTGCGTTGCTTACGTTAGGTCCTGCATCGTGTGGGGGTACTGTAACCGCCGTGAGCGCCGGCTGGGGGTTCGTTTCTTGCACATCGGCCACAACATAGCCGAGCTCATTCTGAACATATTGAGCAATTCGCCTTCGCCTGTGGCGAGGTGTAACTTTACAAAAGGAAGTTTTCACTCTAAGCCTCTTCATCTCTGGATGAACAACCTAACACACTGATGGAAAAGGATAGACTGAGCCGCTCATTTGAACGCAGCATGGCCCTTGCCACCGTACACGCTATTCCCGGAAACACGATTGGGCACCGCATGCAGTCAAACAATGGACCGAATATACCAGGAGTGGAGGAGGTACGTACCGTAATCTTGTGCGCAGTTCGACGCCATCAGTGTAGGATCAGTGCCAAAATCACACAGGCAGTGAGAGTCTCCTCCTAAGCATAGAGAAAGATCTTTCTCTATGTCCTAAGCTAGTCCTAAGTCCGAAGCACGCACTTGACAAACTCGCTCAACAGCACGTGACGTTGGCTGATGTTCACGACGATTGCATCCGTTTTGCAGCTTCGGTTTCAGTTTTGATTTTAGTTGCATGTTGTTGTTGCGTCGAAAATAGTGATTCCTTGTGTTTATAAGAATTTTATGCTAGAAACAAATATTATGTACAGGAAAGGTCTCAGCAGTTGCAACTTAGAAGGTTACAGTGCAGTTTTTTTTATGCGCACATTGGTTGCGCTGGCCGCCATGCATTTACTTTTCTTCAAACACCTGCTCAGAACATGTACAAGTTGATGTAGAAAATTTTAATTCGATTACTGATGCGCGACAGCGATGTTTAATTTGCTTCTGTTAAAACGTTCCTGAATGTGGAAAACTACGTATGTTCACAATGCTCACATTTTTACTATATTGCTGCAACGTTGCTGAATGCCAGAAAACTAATATTACTTTATAAACATTTCAGCAACGTTGTCAACGTTGTGGTAACGTTACGCGACGTTCGCAATATTTCTGCAACGTTGCAGCAACAATATGTGCTACTAGGGATATGGTGAGCTGGGAGCAGCGTTCGCGGCCCCACCTGGGCGCCAAGGCCGCAGCATCGCTCAGCCTGCTCCCCACATGGGAGCAAAACCTGATCTTGGCAGGCACCCGAGAGCCCCACGTCGCAGACAAGCTATTGCGGGACTTCGAACTAACAACACCGAAAGGCCAGCTCTCTATGTACGGCCAGTTGAAGCTCACTGGTGACGTGTGCCGCGGCGTCATCACCGTGGCCAAGCACGAGACCAGTGAGTCCCTGCAAAACAAGGTCCAGTGGCGTGCTAGAGAGCTTGCCGATATCCGCAAGCTTGGAAAATCAGACGTCGCGGTGCTCACCTTCGTGGGCAAAGTGGTGCCGCGATACGTTCATTACAACTCAGAAGTCACCCTTGTGCGTGCATATAAGAAAACGATCCCGGCCTGCGTGCGGTGCGGTACCGTGGGACACCGAGCGGACACATGCCCCTGCCCGGATCAAAAGTGTGGCCTTTGTGGCAGTGCGGTGTCGACCGTCGACGGGGTGAAGACACCGCATGAGTGCACACCGTCCTGTGCAGTCTGTGGGCAAGCCCACGCCACCAACTCCCGGGACTGCACGGGGAAATTCAGGCAGCTCAAGGTGCCCGGCCGCAAGGCTAGGCGCCCAGAGCTCCTTGGAAAACAGCGACCTGGCCGGCAGGCAAGTCATCCCAATTCAGGTGCCGGTGGCGGAACGCCGCGTGGAGCTGACGGCATCGACAACAAAACGTCCTCATCATCATCCTCGGTGAAGTCACCACCCGGGAACAAGACTACGCCCCCACCGCCCAGCGGCAGGGACGCTGGCCACTTCCCGGCATCAAGATGGCGCTGCCGGCGCCCGGGCATCAGCGTCTCAACACGGCAAACAACAGGTGAGCAGCTGGGCTGAGATCGCCTCCTCCGCCTCCCATTCCCCCGCCTCCCCAGTTACCGTCTCCGCACTCAATACCGAATACAAAAAACAGATCGACGTGCTCCGCGCACAGAATGAGCTATTGCTCAACAAAATTCAAAATTTAGAATCAAAATTGGCGTCCGCCGCTCCGAGCCCGCAGAACTCGGACGCAATGGAGAGCGACGCGGAGATCTCGCCTGCCCTCGTGACAGCCATCTCCGCGATGGAGGAGCGCTTAACCTCTAAATTACGATCTGTGATCGAGACCGCCATGGACCAAATCTTGACCAAGGTCAAATCTGCCGTCCCCGCGGTAGTATCAAAACACATCTTGGACAACCCCCGCCTCTTCCGTCGGACGGGGCCCATTAGGGACGTATCCCGTCCTTCAAAATTCAACCGTCTGATTATTGATTCGGACAATGAGGACAGCTACCCCGCTCCTTCCATCATCACCCCCTTGATGGCACAAGTAGCTGGCTCTGGGGCAGCCAATCCCTCCTCCTCCCCCCAAAGAATTTCAAATCATGGCGAGACACCTTAATCAAAGGAGTTCCGCCATCTCCAATTCGGCTATATCAACTTCCATAACACAATGGAACTGTAGAGGCTTTAAAAACCGCACTAAGCGGGCCAATTTCCGCCTCTACCTTGAAACCTTCGAGTCCCTACCAGCCGTGGTTGCCCTCCAGGAGCCAGGCCTGGGCGCCACACTTTCAAATTACACGACGTTCCAACAGGATCCCGCGTCATGTCTTGTCGTTCACAAAGCCTACACAGCCAACT
Source organism: Amblyomma mixtum (assembly GCF_055824585.1). Taxonomy (NCBI): domain Eukaryota; kingdom Metazoa; phylum Arthropoda; class Arachnida; order Ixodida; family Ixodidae; genus Amblyomma; species Amblyomma mixtum. The sequence goes on from NC_143014.1 coordinate 294,044,898, forward strand.
TAGTGGATCTCGACTTCAAGCTCGAGTATTCCTATGTAATGGTGACTATCCTACCACTCCACCGCAGGGACCCGCCGTTGCATATACTCAACGTGTACTGCTCTCCCAAACTCAAGCGAGTGACTTTTGCGGACCTCTTTAGCCGCGCGCTAAGAGTAGCGGGCCGCGATCCCCTGCTGATTGTGGGCGCTTTTAACGCTCCCAGTCAGCTGTGAGGGTATCGCAAGGAGGAGTCGCGCGGACGTAGGCTGGCGGAGCTTGCGTCCACGTTGGGCCTCACCCTCCACACGGACCCCGTCCACCCAACACGGCTAGGAAACTCCGTGACACGGGATACGCGCCCGGACTTAACCTTCACTCGCAACATACGACACGCAGACTGGCTCAACACCGAGGAGACCCTCGGTACCGACCACTGCATCATTAACACTACACTAGGCACACGCCCCCTCAAGCGTCCCAGAACACAAGCCCGTATCCCAGATTGGACGAAATTCAGGCAAAATTTTAACTCACTTGATAATGCACCCATTTCCGCGCAAGGCTACACAGCATGGTCCCAACAGCTGCTGGCACACCTTTCCTCGCATGAAACACACATGCAGCTCTCAGAGGCGGTCACGGACGTGGATAACCACCTTCTACACCTCTGGGAAGCCCGTCGCAGCCTCGTCCGCCGTTGGCGGCGCCAGAAACACAATAGAAAGCTTAAAGCTCGAATTGCCGAGCTTACCCAGAAAGCGGCAGAGTATGCGGCCCAACTCGCCGACTCCAACTGGGTAGATAGATGCAACACGGCCGCGCGACAAATGTCCAGCCGAAACACGTGGCGTCTCTTTCGAGCCCTAATCGACCCAACCCAAACACGAACCGAAACACAAAAACATTTGTAGCGAGCCATGCACGCTTTTCCTGGCAACACGACTCAACTGGCATTCTCGCCAAAATGAAACGGGGCACTGCGCCAGGACGGGATAAGGTCACCGTCAAGCTTTTGACGAACCTGCCCGCCTTGGCATACCAGTCCCTCCTGGAATACGTCAATGCGATTTGGCGCGGGGACACCACCCTGCCAATCGAATGGAAAACGGCTTTGGTCACTTTTATTCCTAAAGCCGGCAAACCAGTTAACACAGATAACCTCCGCCCCATCTCTCTCACCTCATGTGTGGGCAAACTAATGGAGACGATGGTGCGGGATCGGTTATCTACATATCTTGAACACAAACATGTCCTTGCGAGCACCATGTTCGGATTCCGCCCACACAGATTGAAGAGTTGGAGTCACATAAAGTGAACAGGCAGCGATTATATCTCTTTTTGCATGCCTCATGTGACCTGAACATGCATCTGACTTCAGAGCAGTCATTCGGCTGTTAAAAACCGAAACCAGATGACACGAGAAAAAAAATTAAATTGTAAATTATTTAGCTGACAAAGTTAACATCCACATGGTGGCTTGTGTACAGCATTGCCTAGTGCATCACTGTAAAGAGAAATGTGCATCCAAAAATTTGGTTTCTCTACTCCATTAAAGATGTAGCCCATGACACACTTGTGGCAGACCTTTGAGTTCATCATTCTTTTATGAGAGTTGTGAAACTGGCTCACTAGAGTGTAGCATATCAGGAGTCAGAGTGTTACTGGAGTACTCTGACCTCATGGTGATTAAAATAGAAGAAAACTAGTTGAGTCCACAAGGAATGAGGTGCTCCTTTCAGAAGCAGAGCTGCTGTGAAGAATGCTCTATGAAAAGACAACCATCAGCTCTTTGCTACATCTCAGTTTATTATTTTCTTGAAGACCTAGTAGCGGGTATTACAGAAATGATAAGAGGTACGTTATAGAAATAATTGGTACCTGCATATTAGCACGACAAGGGGTGACTAATAGAATTTTTGTAGGGGTCTATAGAATTTTTCCTCCATCGAAATGCGACCGCCACAGCCGGGATCGAACCCACGTCTTTTGGGTCAGCAGCCAAGCACCATAACCTCTGAGGCACCGCGGCGGCCAGTGATTTTCTATTACTGGCCCTCGGTACGGTGATTTCACGGTTTTGCGGTAGAAATGTTATTGGTGTATGCCTGTTGTGCATATATTGGCTGAATATTTTTCTTCAAAGTAGTGCAAAATTTGTGAGTTCTTTTTTCTCTTAGAATCCACAATTCATACTGTGGCAGCTGTTACACTTGTATGACACCTTGATAAAACTAGCCAAAAATTATAAACTTAAGTGTGTAGCAAACCAAGAGGAGCATGGGACATTTATAGTAATTTAGATGGAGTGGGGAAGTTGTCTGTCGTTAATTTTTAAAATGCAGATATAGTAAAAGTAGACGATACCTAGGCAACATGTAAGACATAAAGCAGAGACCTGGACTTTTGGTTGCTTATAATGTGGTCAGCCGTTGCCCCGCCGCAATAGCTGAGTGGTTAGGGTGCCCGCTGCTGTTCGCAAGGACGGGTTCGATCCTAGTTGCGGCAGCTGCCTATCAGTGGAGGCGAAATGCTAGGCGCCTGTGTACTGAGTGACATCAGTGCTCGATAAAGAGTCCCATTTGGTCAAAATTAATCCGTAGCGCTGCACTATGACGTTCCTCATAACCCATGTTGCCTTCGGACGTTAAACCCCATATTCTATACCATACCATAACTTTGACGTGGTAGATGGTCCTTGGCGATCACAAAATGAACAAGGGAGGGGAAAACCTCAGGTTGCTTGAGCCAACGTTTCGACAAGGGGACTTGTCTTCGTCTGGGCAAAGCGTTCATCATTGGCAGGGATTAAATAGGGCCTTCGCTCCGAGGAGGAAGGCCCGGGGGGTGGGGAAGGAAAGATGTGTGAGAGGGGATGCGTATCAGGAAGGGGAGAGAGGTGAACCTTGATTCGTTAAGCTGCAATAGTGGAAAAACTTATATCCGGGGGGTGTGTAATGAACAAAGGCTTTGAAGGGGCTGCGACAGGGGGGGACGCGCTGTAGGACCTGAAAAACTCAGATAAGAGGATTAGTCAGCGTGGTACAGGGAAATGAGAAGAAGGCAAACAACATAGGCTGGCACTGGAAGGAGGGGCATTTCCAAGGAAGGACAAGGCAGGGGGGGGGGAGGAATGGCTCGAGTTCAGAGAAAGCCAAAAGGTGGGGCGGAGGGGGTAACAGGAATATCATGGTTTCCGAGAACGGATAGTAGGGGGTTAGGAGAAAAAAAAAGGGGGTGAACAAAGGGAGAGGATGAGAAGGCCGGAAATGGGGTGGAAGATATGACGTGGGAAGATTGCAGAAAGCGATAATATACTTATGCGATGTTCTAGGAAATGGTCTGACCGCGTGCAAGACATTTGATAATTTAAAATTATGCTAACCCTGGAATGTACCTGAGAGATTCCAGGTTTCCTCTGGACATGTTAATCCCAGTTGGTTGCAGTGTTTTAAATTTGTGGATTAGGAATGCTTCTCTGTATTTTCTGTCCCTAGTTGATTTGAAGCTTGACTGAAGAATGAACAATTTGAGTTCGTCGAATTTGTGAGGGCGTTGATTAAAATGGGTCGACACTGCCTTCTGTTCATTCCGTGTTGTGTCAGCCCGGTGCCCGTTTAATCTGGCACTCATTGTTTGCCCGGTTTCTCCGATATATTGTTTATGGCAGAAGGAGCACTGGAGCATGTAGATAGTATTGGACGATGTGCAGTCAAAACTGGTCTTTATATCGAAACTGAAATCGCTTGCCTTACTTTTAACCGTAGTGTCCCTTTGTAAATGTTTGCATGTCTTGCATCTAGGCCGAGAGCATGAAGTTACTGTCGGTGGTGGTTTCTTACCGAGCCTAGCATGCACCAGGATGTCCTTCAGGTTTGTGTTGCGTCTGTATGTTACCCTTGGTGCGTCGGAAAATATTTTCTTGAGACGGTCGTTACTAGTTAAAATGGGGTGGTATTTTCGCAGGATATTCTTTGTTTGGAAGCGCGTTTGAGTATTTCGTTATAAGTGCAGGAGGTCGTTGAATGTTAGCTTTTGTTCGTTTTTTAAGAACTACATCTCGTTTCAAAGTGGTTGCTCGTTAGAACGCATTATTAAGGGTTGTCTGTGGATGGTTTCTGATGATTAGCGTGTTTTTTAGCGAGTGGAGGTGTTTCAGGTAGTCGTCGTCATCGCTACATATTCTTCTTAGTCTCGTTGCCTGTCCTACGAATATACCTTGTTTGCAGTGTCTTGGATGATGGCTAGTGAAATCTAAGTATTGTTGTCGGTCAGTAGGCTTCCTGTAAAGTGTGGTTTTGAGCTTGCTATTTTCTAAATGGACAGTGGTGTCAAGGAAATTGACTTGCGTTTTCGAGGAGTTGAAGGTGAATTTAATGCTGTAGTGGCATGAATTCAAATGTGTGACGAATGCCTTCAGGGTCTCAGCCCCATGCTCCCATATCATGAAAATGCCGTCTATGTAACGCAGGTATATAAGTGGTTTTTTTATAAATGAATTTAGAAGTTTAGATTCTAGTAGCCCCATAAAAATGTTCGCATAGGTGGGTGCGAAGGGAGTGCCCATGCTTGTTCCAAATACTTCAAAGTAGTAAGAAGAGTCGAATTCAAAGGCTCTGAAGGCATTCGTCAGACATTTCAATTCATGCCACTCCAGCATTAAATTCACCTTCACCTCCTCGAAAACGCAAGTCAATTTCCTTGACACCACTGTCCATTTAGAAAATAGCGAGCTCAAAACCACACTTTACAGGAAGCCCACTGACCGACAATACTTAGATTTCACTAGCCATCATCCAAGACACTGCAAACAAGGTATATTCGTAGGACAGGCAACGAGACTAAGAAGAATATGTAGCGACGAAGACGACTACCTGAAACACCTCCACTCGCTAAAAAACACATTAATCACCAGACATCATCCACAGACAACCCTTAATAATGCGTTCCAATGAGCAACCACTTTGAAACGAGATGCGGTTCTTAAAAAACGAACAAAAGCTAAAAGTCAACGACCTCCTGCACTTATAACGAAATACTCAAACGCGTTTCCAAACATAAACAATATCCTGCGGAAATACCACCCCATTTTAACTGGTAACGACCGTCTCAAGAAAATATTTCCCGACGCACCAAGGGTAACATACAGACGCAACGCAAACCTGAAGGACATCCTGGTGCATGCTAGGCTCGGTAAGAAACCACCACCGACAGTAACTTCATGCTATCGACCTAGACGCAAGACATACAAACATTTACAAAGGGACACTACGGTTAAAAGTACGGCAAGTGATTTCAGTTTCGATATAAAGACCAGTTTTGACTGCACATCGTCCAATATTATCTACATGCTCCAGTGCTCCTTCTGCCAGAAACAATATTGTCACGTTGTAGTGACGGCAGTCCAGCGGTCAGGAATACACCAACAAGACTTGGAAACGAAGCTCTTTATTTGGGCTGACTTGCGCCCTCAAAAGAACTGAATCACTCGGCGGCGGCGTAAGCAACAAACGTGCTCGTCAATCGTCGAACTATGAATGTCCTCCGCTCGCGGCACCGCTCAATTTAAAGCCGGCAAGGAAACATCCAGATAGCAGGGGCCCGATTCTCGATATTCGCCAATCCGCCATGAGCGGGGCGTACCCGTGACGTGTGAATCGGGGCGGTCCGAAAATGCGTAACAGCAGAATGGAATGACGACATTGAAGAATAAAGAAAAAAGTATGACAAAAAAATAAACGGTGTCGTCTGCTACTTGGCGCCAAGTACAAAAAACACCGCCGAGTTGCGGCGCGAAGGTGAGTTAGCAAAGTAGCGCCGTAGAGATGGACGGTGAAATGCGTTGCGGCGGCGGTCTCGGCGTACTCGCCGCACAGTGATGGTGCTGAATGCGACGCTAAAGACCCTGTGGCCGGTCGTCACGGAAATAAGAGTTTAGCGGTAATTGTGCTGCATGAAGCGAACGCTTATTGCCCGAAGCCATCGCGTAGCGTGTCGCGTCTCCGTACTTGTGAGATGCGATCAGCGTCACGGAGAGAGGAATTGGCGGAGAAACGGCTGGCTCTCGATCGTAACCTCAACGCGTCAGTGGCGTTGGAAAGCTTTCCCTCACCGTGTCACTTCTTCAGGTGCATAGAACTTAACACTACCCTTGGTTACGTTTGCAAGCGGCCGCGCACGAAACGCGACTGCGAATCGCGTCAAGTGCAACGCTATGAGCGCGTACGTCTTATTATCAAAAGCGTCAAATGCGAAAGCAAAATAGGGAGATATTGTTTCCCGCCAGTACTTAAAGAAAAACAGACAAAGCTAAAAGTCCACTGTCAACAGAAGCATGTATTTCACAGTGTTGGCGTTTCACTTAATCTCAATAGGACATGGCACTCATCTTTTGCTTTGTGAACATTAACTAAGCCTGCCTGCAAGCAGACTTCACGGACTTTATATAAAAGCACCTCACGAATGCATGGCGTAGAGTGGCAGGTACATTATTTCATTCAAATAAAAAAAGGCTCTCAATAATGCTATTTAATTTCAATGTTTTAAAAGGCCCTCAATCTCTAATTCTGTCTAACAATGAGCACACAGCACTTACCAAGGGCATATAGGCAGCTACACCACTCGTGTGATGCAAGTACGCACCAAAATGTGAGAGGTGAAACAAAATTTGTCATGCCCATCCCTACAATTCCTTTGCTGTAGGACAACAGCAATGCATCTACAGCAGCACCACGCAGCTCCTTTCAATGCAGCAAGATTCCTTGTAAGAGGGCAACGTGTGATGTCAAGAGAGGTGAAGTCGGCTGGAAAAAGATATCTTCACATATGCTACTCAACATTGGGGAACGGGACGAATATAGAAGAGGATAGTGAAAGTGGAGGGTGATGCCACATTACAAACAGCTAATGCAGTGTGCAAGACACTTGCTTTATTTGCTTCATGCAAGTTATCGGTTTGGTTTATTGGGGTTTAACGTCCCAAAGCGACTCAGGCTATGAGAGACGTCGTTGTGAAGGGCTCCGGAAATTTCGACCACCTGGGGTTTTTTAACGTGCATGCAAGTTATTATCATATCATGCACATACACGCGTATTATCTAGTGCGCATGTCATATTAAGCCTGAACATGGCTCTGGGTCAGGTCAAGGAGCTGAAGGATAATAAAAACAACGGTGAGTTAAGAAGGAAGAACAGCAACACAACAAGAAAAGCACAAGCATGCACAGCAGCAAGATAACACACAAATGGGGCAAGAAATGCAAGGCTAACATGACCCACAGTATTTGAGGGAGGCAGCATCACAGACAAGCAGTGGTATTCTAGCAAAAGGTCTCTCAATGCAGCATGATAACACTGGATGATGTGGATTGGTTTTGGCAAGCCCTGTTCACTCCACGAGCAATCTACAAGAGGCCTCAGTCATGTTTCTAGCCTGATGTGCAAGTGCATGTCTTTCCCTCTGTGCACACTCCTGACCACATACATATCAGGGCCATTGTTGGTTTTCTTTGAGGGGTGGATCACAATGCCGTTAGGCAACATTTACACCATACACTAATGCAATAAAGACCCTGTGATGCCACTATTGCGCACTGCAGGAGAGTAATGCTCAATGAAATGCGTTCACTCTCAAAGTACCTTCCTTTACTGTGAACTAAAATATACAACCCTCTATGTACACTCAAAATATGATATCTACAGTTCAGTGAAGGGCACCATACCAGATGTAGGTGCTGAAATGTCGGCAAATGTCTGAAAGGACACTGAGGACTAATCGAAGTTGCTCTGCAACAGTAGATTACCACATTCCAATAACAAAGGGCCTACCTGTACTGAGAACAAAGCTTGTGTACAGCTCAGAGATTATTTGTTCAAAGAAGCAGTTCAAAATTACCATGGTGAAGTGCGTTGGCAGGAAGGCTATCACAGCCCTTGGTTGGTAATAACTTTATTAGTCCCACTTCAGTGGATCAGGTGAGGGTTAGTGAAGGGGTGTTGAAGAGGTCGGCGACGGCCCTCAGGCCACTTTAGGTGACCAGGCACTGTTTGGCTGCAGCAACCTTCAAGGCCCAGGCCATGATGCAAATCTGAAGCTCTGGCTGTGAGCTGCGCAGAGAAGCCTCCCATCGCTCCTGTGATTCCACCCCTTGGAAAGGAGGTTTCGGTTTGTTTGGGCAAGCCTGATATGAGCGTTTAAAATCCGCTCTGGTGCTCGAGCATAAGTGACAGGTTGGAGATTTCTCCCCTCTATGTATGTATTACACTCCACTGCATGAAAAAAAAACAGAACACTTAAAATGCCCAGTGGTGTGTGCACATGGAGGGTAAATTGTTTTTTTGAGCATGATTAAGGCAGCTTGAAAAATGGTAAGCAAGTCTGATTCAGAGTTTCCACGAGGAGAGTGTTAAATTAATGAACAGAAGCTATTCACCACCAATATAATGATAGAACAGGTTGCAAAATGTTGATGAAATTGGAGTCATTGCAAGTGCCTGTGCATAAAATTTAAGCTCCCTGAAAAATTACCGTCTTGTACAGCTTTGCTGGCTAATTTCTCTGAAAGTTCTAGCAGAAGTATGAAACCAAACCAAGTCAGGTGGAAACAGGCTGCTATTCTTTTTTCACACTATAAGAATAATTTTTTTTTCTGACTACCACCAAGAAATATCATTAGTGCTGTATGGTATGTGATGGCATCGCAATTAGTGCTAAGAATTTATTGGGTGCCATGTGCAACCAGAAAAGAAAGGTACGGGAAGCCTGCACACACCACTGTCAAGGAGAGAGGCTGCCATTCAGCAGAAAACCCAGTGTTATCCAGCCGGCATTGCGTCAAAAGACAAGCTTCACGCGTGGATGTCCACATTGAAAGTCACTGAAAAGAGGATTTGTAATCTGAATCAAACGTCAGCACATGTCTGAAACTACTTCACTTTATAAAATAATAGATTTTACGTACAGAAAATTAATAAATTTCTTTCTGCCTTGAAACCCATGACCCCTGGATCGCCAGCCAGGCACGCTACCAACTAGACCGTGTAGACACATTGACTTTGCTGAGGTACAAAGGGGGGGGGGGAGTGATGTGTGGGTGCTGTTGGCTTAATTTGAAGCCTAGCAATGTAATTACTGCAGTGAACTAGAGATGTGCCAATTAGTGAGAAACTAATTACAATAACATTACATAGGTGAACTGCAGTGTGGAAGAGTTCAAAGACAAGAATTGGGAACCTGTGCTGAGGCAACTCTGATAAATGTGTGAACATGAATGAAGAACAGTGACTGTGTGTGTGAAGAGAAACCGCTGCAGGGAGCCATGAACACTGTTGTGTGACACCCATGAATGCTGAGCTTAAGTGTGCCCCTACATTTTTGTGGAGCGAGATAAGTTGCATTGCCTCTTAGGTGTTGCAGTTTGCTCAAAAAAAGTGAGGTGTCTTTTACATGCAGAGTGAAAAGTTTGTGGAAGCCATTATTGGCAAAATAATTTATTTCCATCACTGAACTTCATGCATCCTAGAATTCATTATGCAGCCTAACTGCGAATCATTACCTAGTGCAACAATACACATTGACGAATATGTCTCGTCTGCAAAGATAAGAATTTTTTTGGGACAGACTCATCTTTCATAACCGTTTGACAGTGGTGTACATGCACATTAGTGTTGCCTAGTTTGCAAACTTAAGTAGCCAGCAGTCGCCTTTGCTAAACAGAAAAATGGCAGCACGTACACTGATATGGACCAGTCACACTAAGGGTTCAGGGGGTGAGCAGGTTGTCTAGGATTTTTCATAAAATGACCAAACAGCATCCCCAATTTGCATGAAGCAAAACGCAAGGGAACATGTCAATGAAAATGGGATCTAACAGAGTTTCACTGGGAGGACAGGTGGGCAGTGATCTTCCAATGCATGCAGAAAAACAACACAGACCGCAAATCCTGGAAAGAGAAAAAAATCCCAAACCTGGGAAGACCGCCTGAGTAACCCAGAATGATCAACAAAGTTTACTACTACTACTACGACTATTATGATCCATTTCCAGTAGAATTATTGAACCGGATCATACCGTTCCAGCTACAAAATGCCATTTGGAGCTTTATTATTGAAACACAAATTACGTCCAGCTGCATAATTTATGCCTCCATTTACCTTCAACTGAATTAATGTACAATTTCTAGGTTTTCGTCACGGGTACAAATTTGAGCTAGAAGATGGGAATGGGTACACGTGTCAGAGCGCTGGCCAGGCTTTGCATTTTCATCTGAGAAAATGACCACGAAACAATTACGTGACTTTTCCTTCAGGAAAAATAGTTCACTGCTGTATGACTACAAGCAGCATGTGAAAGAGGCAGTCGAAAGCAAGCACACAGAGGCAACCAGATGACATGAGACAAAGCATGTTGCGATCTTATCACACAAACAGTACCACACAAGGCATGTTGCACCCTGAAGAACAGATGTTGTAAATGACTAGAGACACAGCGACCATGCTGTATGTTGAGGATGTTGTGGACTGCTGGCTCTCAACAAACACCAAAGCAAACAGATAAGCACTGGTGAATGCATGTGCAGTGAACACCCTGGTGCTAGAAGGAAAACATTTTGGTGGCTTCCTGTCTTTCACTGAACTTAAGCACCAAATAAAATGTGCGTTGTGTACAAGCAGAACACATAGGGAGGCACCACACGAAGAGCACTTCTTCACAATCACCAAAGCATGTGTTGAAGCACGCACTCAGCAAGTTGGCAGACGGTAGGCTGAAAACACTTGGGACACTTCCTGACTAACAAAAAACTGCAGCACCAGACAAAACTGATTTCTACTGTAATGGATACCACCAATATGGTACAGTTTAATGAAGAACACCAAAATGATGAAGACTTCACTGGCTTCCTAGCAGTACGCCATCAAACTTGAAGCAAAGCAAATGTACACTGATTACTTGTGGCATAGCTACAAGTGAAAACCGTGACAGTGAGTGCAATTCCTGCACGCAGCTGCTGATCATGCACTTCCGGTCTGTCAGGCAGAATCCAAATGGTGCTGGGTCCTCCTCCTTGTTGTAGATGTTGGTGCTCCTGCTATTATCACCACTTGCCAGTGGTGTCATGGTCCTGCAGCTGAGTGTGGATGAATATGTTGGGTTGCACAATGCAAGCTGTGGTGACCTTCGCAGAGGACTCTTGATCATCCTGCACCATGGCCTTTGCAGACACCTCAGGAGCCCGGTATGGCCACCCAGCTGGGTAACCAGACCAGCTGGGAGGTGACCAAACATGAATCTGGTATCCTGGCTCCAGAGCACATGAGACCCCATTGTGAGGGTGGTCTGCCACATCTGCACAAGATGCACACCATCACCTGCACACTAATCAATGCTGTGCACAGAAATCTCCCAACGAGCTAGGCATTGTGTTCAAAAATAGTCTAGTTTTACGTACAAATGTGAAATACGCTCACTCCAAAACCAGTCATTAGTATCAAAACACATTGTTTCTATATAGCTAGAGGTACTTGATGGCAGATTTCCCAAACTGATGCTCAGAAATAATTACTACAGTCTTTTTATTCTCAAGAAAACCGCTACAGAATGCACTGCAAGGAAGGGCACATGTTTAACTGTTTATGACTACCTTGAGTTTTTTAGTATATGCATGCTTTCGCATTTTGCACCAATCGAAATGGGGCTACCTTGACATTGCGGTCACTGAGAGAAATTCAAAACCACAGAACAACACTGCGTGTCATGCACACCTATCTCCGCTGTCACCTGAAAAGTACAGACATGATTAATTTACATTATTTTCATATGTGGTTCTATTTACACTGTTCTTGCTTGCTGAATAAACTATATATAAATGCAATCAGATATCATTAGCCGTACGCAATCTTAAAGGCAAACATGTTATCCCTTAATGCTTGCCCCAACACACTAAGCGCGTGCTCACCAGTTTGACGATTTCCATGCGGGCAGCACATGAAGAGAGATTGCACACAAACGGGTCATGGATGGATCCCGCACAGACTTCGAGTGAGCTGAAACCTTCACCGGCAGGAACAACACACCTGTAAATAAAGTGTACAAGAGTCATACATGTTTGTTTTTCGCGCGCCCTAAGAGAGATGATTTTTTTCACCATCCTACGGTCATTTCCACGTGACTGCTGTGTAACGGATGATGTAACAGTGTTATGAAAATTTTACCTTGAATAGCAAAATCACTTTTCTGTGCTTCACTAATAATGCTTAAGCCAGGGTATAGTATTCTTTTAGAGTTTCACGCAATTTTTTTTTCCACACTTAAGGAAACGACGCCTTCCAGCTGATTTCACCTATGCTGCCTATCACATTCATCAACACCAAAAACAAAGCAATCGACCAACGTACTAGCATGCTAGACTTTGTTTTCTCAACTTGAGCTGTGTGCAAAAACTGAAAACAGTATGATGAAAAAAGCAACGCGAAATGCCGAATAACAATTTCGGATTCGCAGCATGCATGCAAAAGGAATGAGAATGACGCTACACACACACGGATGTCCCGTCGAGAAGCCCGACACATTCCTGGAGTTTGTTGGTCGGCCGCGCGAACACCTGTCGTGTCATCCGCTCATCACGCGCGAAAGCCCATCCGTTCAGCGACGTTTCACAGCTGGCGATCGCCCCTCAGAGCTCGACAGTTCGGCACTGCTTCTCGCCGCAATGCATCCTTGCATAGCCACCACACCATATGCCTCGTCAGGTGACTGCACAGACGAGCTGTCTAGTCAGAGACAACTCGAAAGCATCGCGGTGACCTCGAAAGTCGCTCACCTTTCCCACTTCTAGGGTTTAACAAACGACGAATGAATGCAAGGAGCAGCAAATCGCAGCGCCGGCACCGCCATTCGAGCAATTTTCGCGCTTCACTAACCGCACGGACGGATGATTTCTCACTGAGAGCGAAGGGTTTGCAACGGGAGAGCAGTTAGCGCCCCTATGCGGCTGTACACTTAAGCCTTCACTATTAACGCTCCCAAGGGTTGCTTATTTCAGATGTGCTCTTATAACGCCATACCATTACATTGTGCAATCAAAACAAGACTTTTGTAAGCTTAGTTTTGTCTTGAAATAAATACCCGTTAAAGTGCGGCTACCTAACGCCGTATAAATCAGCATTTCACTAACTCATTTGCATGATTCGGGTACCTTTCGCCGAGCGAAATGATGGCGGCGAATTTCAGCCATTTTTTGCAATGGCGGCACAACGTAAACGTGATGATACGTCATTCTGACATCACTCCAACATGTGTGCCTATCACGTGATTTACGTGATATTGTTCCAACCAATCAGATTTTAGGAAGTTGCCATTTCCGGTGTGCAGCTATTTTCTCCAAATTGGCAAGTCGAGCGCAAGTGCTCTCGCGCGGACCACTTGTGGCTTCTTTTCCCTTCACAATCACATATATGTACCAGCCGGGCACCAAGAATAGCGCTACGAAAATGCATTTTCAATGCCACGTCAAATCGACGTCACCTCGAAAAGTGCTTGTGTAACCGACCCTGATTGACACGCCCATTGACGACGATTGACACTTCTGACAGCCAATCAGAGAGGCAATATGGCGCCGACAGGCGAATGTGAATATCGAGAATAGGGCCCCAGGACACGATCATCTACAGTAATCTGGAAAAACCTAGATGCAGCCTTTCATGGCTGCGATCAATCGAGATTAGACTGGTCGCTTCTCGCGTCACGAACAAAAATGATAACAGCCCTTTCCTGCAGCCTTGATCGTGAACGAACTACAGTGATACGTGGCATTACCCCCCTTCCAAAGAAGCATCGTCTCGATGCTTTAAAATGAAAATAAACACGGAGAATGAAAACTTCGAGTCCTTTAGCGTTCATAATATGGCTTCAGGCGTACGACATGTACGACTTCCGGGCGTGGGTGGCGTCGCTGAGATGCTGTCATGCCGTCGAGGATGACGGGGAGCAACACCTGGCCTTGGCCATTTAGGATTTGGGCGACTCCCCTTGCGACGGCCAGTCGTCGATCCAGGAGTAGCTGGGTGTTCCCCTCGATGACGCCTTCGGCAGTTTCGACGTCTCCAGTACCTACGCAGGCGAGGACACTCGATTGGGGCGGCACGCTCAATGCTTCGTCGAGGACGTTTAAGGCAACGTGATGAGTTGCGTTCGACGCAGCAGGTATGGCATTCTCCGTGGAAAGCCTGATCGACTTAGATCGAAGGTCGATGATCGCCCGATGTTCATTCAGGAAGTCCATTCCCAAAATCACGTCTCGCGAGCATTGCTGTAGGACCAGGAAGGTTGTAGCATAGGTTCTCCCATTTACAGTAACTCTCGCGGTGCAGCGTCCTGACGGCGTAATAAGGTTGCCACCTGCGGTGCGGATCAACGGGCCATCCCAAATCGTTGTCACTTTCTTGAGTCGAACAGCGAATGGCCCGCTCATGACTGAGTAGTCAGCTCCCGTGTCGACCAAGGCAGTAACCGCGTGACCGTCGACAGTAACTTCAAGGTCACTTGTTCGCGTTTTCGTGCTACACGTGGTCTTCGGTGTACGATCTCGGCTTCGTCGAGTAGTGAGGCTGCGGTGGGCGTACTCCGACGTTACTTCTATGGGCAGCGGTAAAGGCGTCAAGTCTGGTCGCGTCGTCGTCGTCGTCGGAGTTGTCATCGAAGTTGTCGTCGAAGTTGTCGTCGAAGTTGTCGTCGAAGTTGTCGTCGGAGGTGTCGTCGGAGGTGTCGTCGGAGGTGTCGTCGGAGGTGTCGTCGGAGGTGTCGTCGGAGGTGTCGTCGGAGTTGTCGTCGGGGTGGTCGTCGGGGTTATCGTCGGTGGAGGATCTTTGTCCTTGCGCTTAGAAGCAACCGCACCTCCAGAGGCTGCTTTATTCAGTTTAACCTTCGGGGGCTGGGGGAGCGTCCACGCACAGCGTAGCCTCGGCTCGGAGATACGAAGCGCGGAGACGAAGGCGACGGGGAACGTGATAGGTGGCTGGGTGGTGAGCATTCTTCCCGACGCAAAAATTCCTCAATTTCGGCTGGTCGCTGGCCGGGTCGGGGTCGTGGAGCGTCGTAAGAGAACCCTCGGATGCCCAGTCTTCTGTATGGGCAGTGCCGGAGGACGTGACCGGCTTCGCCACAGTGGAAGCATAGTGGACGGCGCTGGTCGGGAGTTCTCCACTCGTCGCATTTCCTCGGCTGCGCGCGTCGCTCGTAGGACGGGCGGGTTGGGGTGAGTGGGCGGCGGTCCAACGCAGCTGGCTGAGGGCGATAGGGGCTTGGGTCCCGTCGTCGAGGGGCAGGACGGCGCACAGCTGCGGCGTAAGTCATGGCTGGGGGCTGCAGAGGCTGCGTGGGTGTCGGCGTCACACCCAAGGCCTGTTGAACCTCGTCCCGGATGACGTCAGTGAGCGATGAAATTTGCGGCTGCGTTCCCGTTGGCAGCAATCGTCGGAGCTCCTCTCGCACAACTTGACGTATAACATCCCGCAGGTCATTGCTGTTAGCGGTGTCCAGGCAGCTTGCCGTGAAAATGCGCTGCTGGCGGTCATACTGGCGGGCTCGGGCATCCCGAGTTTTTTCCATCGTGGATGCCTCTTCTACAAATTCTGCGACAGTTTTCGGTGGGTTTCGGACGAGGCCGGCAAAGAGTTGCTCTTTAACTCCTCGCATGAGCAACCTTACTTTTTCTTCTTCCTTCATGTTTGCGTCGGCACGCCGGAAGAGACGCTTCATTTCCTCAGTGTACACAGCAACGGTCTCGTTTGGGTGTTGTATGCGAGACTGTAGCAGCTGCTGGGCTCTCTCCTTTCGCACAACGTTCGTGAAGGTCTTTAGAAGCTGCTCCTTGAAGGTTTCCCAGTTCGTGAGGTTAGCTTCCTCATTCTCAAACCAGACTTTTGCTGGTCCCTCCAAGGCGAAGAAGACGTACCTAAGTTTCGTAGCATCATCCCAGTTATTGAAGGCAGCCACACGGTCGAACTGTTCCAGTCATTCTTCGGGGTCGGCGCCAGGCGAAGCGTCGAAGGTTGGTGGCACCCGGGGCTGGTGAAGAATGATTGGAGCCGTCGGCTGGGGCAAGCTCATGGTGGGCGTTCCTGCTGGCTTTCGTTTCCGGGTAGGGTCAGGCAGAATCCCGAACTCAGGTGCGTCTCCTAGCAGACGTCGGCTTGCGCGGTGGACTGGACTCAGGTCCTGCGGTGAATGACTCGAAGGGCTGGCGTCGCGACTTGCTGGGGGTGTCCGGTACATGGAAGGCTACCCAGCACCTCCACCAGATGTCACGTTGTAGTGACGGCAGTCCGGCGGTCAGGAATACACCAACAAGACTTGGAAACGAAGCTCTTTATTTGGGCTGACTTGCGCCCTCAAAAGAACTGAATCACTCGGCGGCGGCGTAAGCAACAAACGTGCTCGTCAATCGTCGAACTATGAATGTCCTCCGCTCGCGGCATAGCTCAATTTAAAGCCGGCAAGGAAACTTCCAGATAGCAGGACAAGATCATCTACAGTAATCTGGAAAAACCTAGATGCAGCCTTTCATGGCTGCGATCAATCGAGATTAGACTGGTCGCTTATCGCGTCACGAACAAAAATGATAACAGCCCTTTCCTGCAGCCTTGAGCGTGAACGAACTACAATGATACGTGGCAATATATCGGAGAAACCGGGCAAACAATGAGTGCCAGATTAAACGGGCACCGGCCTGACACAACACGGAATGAACAGAAGACAGTGTCGACCCATTTTAATCAAAGCCATCACAAATTCGACGAACTCAAATTGTTCATTCTTCAGTCAGGCTTCAAATCGACTAGGGACAGAAAATGCAGAGAAGCATTCCTAATCCACAAATTTAAAACGCTGCAACCAACACGGATTAACATGTCCAGAGGAAACCTGGAATCTCTCAGGTACATTCCAGGGTTAGCATAATTTTAAATTAACAAATGTCTTCCAGGTGCTCAGACCATTTCCTAGAACCTCGCATAAGTATATTATCTTTTCAGGAGGACACAGGGGCGCGATGGGAGGCACGGGCGTGGAGGTAGACAGGGGCAAGCGCTTGTCCCTGTCTGCTTCTATGTCCGTGTCTTTTGTTACGCCCCTGTGTCCTTCTGAAAAGTTATGAACCAACACGCCCAAACACAAGTACTTCTGAGTATACTATCGCTCTTTGCACCCTTCCAACGTCATATCTTCCACCACACCACATTTCCGGCCTTCTCACCTCTCCCTTTGTTCACCTTCTTTTTTTTCTTTATCCTTATTCCCTACTATCAGTTCTCGGAAACCATGACATTCCTGTACCCCCTCCGCCCCACCTTTTGGCTTTCTCTGAACTCGAGCCATTCCCCCCCCCCCTGCCTTGTCCTTCCTTGGAAATACCCCCCTCCCCCTTTATTTCTTCTTCCAGTGCCAGCCTATTTTGTTTGCCTTGTCTCATTTCCCTGTACCACGCTGACTAATCCTCTTATCTGAGTTTTTCAGGTCCACCCAGCGCCAACCCCCAGTCGCAGCCCGTTCAAAGCCTTTGTTCATTACACACCCCCGGGATATAAATTTTTCACTATAGCAGCTTAACGAATCAAGATTCATCTCCCTCCCCTTCCTGACACGCATCCCCTCTCACACCACTTTCCTTCCCCACCCCCCGGGCCTTCCTCCTCGGAGCGAAGGCCCTATTTAATCCCTGCCAATGATGAACGCTTTGCCCAGACGAAGACAAGTCCCCTTGTCGAAACGTTGGCTCAAGCAACCTGAGGTTTTCCCCTCCCTTGTTCATTTTGTGATCGCCTAGGACCATCTACCACACCCTCTCTCTACCATGGACTCCAGTCAAGTGAAGATGACGGAACAAGATAGGCCTCTCCCCCTTCTTTAATTGGCACATGTAGCGTTGATAGGTGATAGTCAATATAAGCACATCCACAATCACTTTCCTCCCGGAGAACATGCACCACACATTAGGTTTCAGAGCGGCGCCAAAACCAATGACATAAGGAAACTGATAGCCGCAGTACCACAGAACATCACGCACTTCGTCATTCACTGCGGGACTAATGACCTGAAACACAGCAGTGCGGAACAGACCATTGAGGCCATGAATACACTGGTACATGAGGTCCATGCCAACAGACCAAAGACGAAACTGCACCTGACAACCGTGCTTCCTAGGGTAGTCAACTTGCACTACAGACACATGCCACAATCCCGCCAACTCGCAGCTCACGCACAGGACTCGTTTAAGCTCAACAATTTTTTGCTGGACATGGAACATTATCAAAAAGACGTTGAAATCATCCACCACGCTGAGATCCATCATGACCCTCAGGCACTCCTGGCCAGAGATGGACTTCACCCTAATTTTTTTGGCGTGCAAGTTTTTTGGCGCTTCCGCGTATTTTGAAAGGTGATCGACAAATACTAAAATGTACCTGTTTCCAGAAGTGGTCGTGGGCAATGGGCCCATTATATCCATACCTGTCCGCTCGAAAGGAGCCGAAACCTCAGGGAACGGCTGAATTGGTGCTGGCCTGCGTCCCTTGGGTGTTTTTCTTTCGAGACAGGAATGACACTTCGCACAGTAGTCTCTAACATCCTGTCGCATGCCACTCCAAAAGTACAAACGCTCGACGCGCCTGCGTGTCTTCGCTACGCCAAAATGACCGGCGCACGGCGCATCGTGGAACGCACGAAGAACCCTTTCTGTCCACGACCGAGGTATGACGACTCTTCCCCAAGCGGTTTTCTCTGGTCTCCCTTTCCTGGTTGGCCTTGTGCGCCGACACAGGGTGCCGTCTTTGCCAATGAAATAACCTAGCTTTTCGGGGTGAGATGGTGCGCCCTCTAAGCTTTCGATTATTCGCTTCAGGTCAGGATCTTTGCACTGCTCTGTGCGTAATTCGGCGGAGTCGACTACGGGGACAAACTCATCTATAGCTGACACGGCAGCTGTACGGCTGAGCGCATCAGCATTCAGATGTGTCTTTCCTGACTTGTGCTCCACCTCAAAGCAGTATTCCTGCAGCTGTAGATTCCATCTAGCGAGTCGCGAGCTAGGGTCCCTGACACTCATCACCCATTTCAGAGGATGGCAGTCTGTGACTAGCTTGAATTGGCGGCCGTAAAGGTAGCATCTTAAGTGCTTTACTGCCCAGACAACGGCGAGGCACTCCCTTTCTGTAGCTCCGTACTTCTGCTCTGTGGGGCTCAGCTGTCGGCTAGCAAAAGCCACGGGATGTTCTTTGCCCTCGATAACCTGAGATAACACAGCACCAACTGCGAACTTTGACGCATCTGTGGCCAAAACGAAGGGCAAATTAAAATCCGGGTGGCGCAACAGCGGTGCACTCATTAGCTTCCTCTTCAGGGTCCCAAAAGCATCCTCCTCGTCTTTGCACCAGCGAAAGGCGACATTTTTGGCTGTTAAGGCAGTGAGCGGCTTAGCGAGCTTGGCGAACTCCTCTATGTGCCTTCGGTAGTAACCGATCAGGCCGAGAAACTGCCGGACCTGGCGGACACTAGTCGGGGATGGAAAATCCGAGACACACCTTAGTTTCTCAGGGTCCGGTCGCACGCCGTCAGCTGAAACAACGTGCCCGAGGTATTTCACCTCGTTTTTGAGGAATTGGCACTTAGAAGGCTTCAGCTTGAGACCAGCTCCTCTTAGTCGCACCAAAACCTGCTCAATATCGCGCAAGTGTTTCTCAAAACTGTCACTGTATATGATTATGTCATCCATATACACGAAGCACAGCTTCCCCAGAAGACCCGCCAGGATAACATCAGCGGTTCTCTGCCAGACAGCAGGGCTGTTGACCAGACCCATCGGCATTCTTTTCCATTCATAGTGCCCTGAGGGCGTGTTGAATGCCGTTTTCTCAGCATCTGCCGGATCCATTGCTATCTGCCAGAATCCCGCCGCCATGTCCACTACCGTGAAGTACAGGGTCAATCAAAAGTTCCAAGGCCACAGGGTTCGCTTTTGAGCAGCGTAGTCGGGCTGTTGAGATACCCTCGAAGCTAAAAATATCTGTACAGAATAGAAGAAGGATCGTTCTACCGTCTGAGAACCTCGATAGCTCTATCGGAATCTTAAGTGCCAGAATATACCGATGAAAAGCGGACCATGTGGCCTGGGAACTTTTGACTGACCCTGTACCTGGCAGAGCCCAGCTGAGAAAGCGTCTCCTGTATATTGGGAATGGGGTATGGATCGATGCGAGTTACGGCATTTAGTTTGCAGTAGTCCACCACCAATCGATACGAGCCATCTGGCTTTTCCACGAATAGTGCCGGTGCTCCCCATGGTGACTTTGAGTGTTCGACAATGCCGCGATCAATAAGGTCCTGCACCTGCCGCTCCATCTCCTCACGTTGGGAGTAAGGAATCCTGTACGCACGTTGGTAAACGGGCGATGAAGTGCCGGTTTCTATCCTGTGCTTTATAACG
Source organism: Amblyomma mixtum (assembly GCF_055824585.1). Lineage (NCBI taxonomy): Eukaryota > Metazoa > Arthropoda > Arachnida > Ixodida > Ixodidae > Amblyomma > Amblyomma mixtum. The sequence continues at coordinate 294,065,352 of NC_143014.1, forward strand.
CCACAGCAGCCCAAATCCAGGTTGGACGCGGCGAATACCTCTGAGTAGTCGTTCAGCAAACCAGCCAGAGCCTCCCTCTCCCTGGATTTTACGTGGGAAAGATCGAACAACGCATTTAGAGGAGCCGAAGGACTAGCATGCTCCACAGTTGCGAGTACCGTATCGGTGGGCTCACGTTTCTCTATCGCAGAGGTGAAGAAAGCCAATGTTTTGTTCTTGGGAAGGCTCAGTGGCTGCTGGCTACAGTTAACCACCCGTAGGGGCACTCTGTGGGCGTCATTAACAGTCACGAGGCACGCGGCCGCCTTCAGGCCATTACTAAGAGAGTCAACCGGTTCAAGCACTCCCACGGCGCCGCTCTCTACATCTGCAGGCACATAAGCGTACAAAATGTGCTCCGACCACGGAAGGACGACCGCCTCATCGACCAGCTTTACGGCAACCCGCGAATATACCTTCTCTAATGATCCCAATGTTTGACGGGTGTCAATATCGGTACTGCGAATCTCAGCCCTGCTCCTGTTCAAAAACGAAGCTTTTGAGCCCCCCGCATTAACTTCTTCCTCAGAGAATGAGACTACTACCTTCCCTTTTCTCAAAAAATCCTGCCCTAATATACCTGACACTCCGTTTGGCAGAGACACCCTGTCCGGGCATACGTAGCAGGGGTGCTCCAATGCAATTCCGCCGAGAGTGAAGTGTAACCGGTAGAGCCCACTTATGCCAAGAGGATCCCCCGTTATGCCTACAAATTTGGTTGCCATACCACCAGACGCTTCCAACACCTCGCGATCCCCTTTCCTTTGAAGCGTGTTAAAGCTGCTTTCCTTAAGCAAGGTCACCTTTGACCCCGTGTCTATCAACAATTCCATGCAAACAACCATTTAACTTGCAACGCACAACAGGGCATGCCTCGTCGGCCACACAAACCACCACCACCTCATTACCCACTGCTCCCTCCCCACACTCATCAGGATGGGGAGGACAACCTAGTTTTTTTGTCCCTGTATCTGGAGCCTCGCTGTAGGCTTGCTTAGGGCGTGTCTCGCCTGCTTCTCTTTGTGGCTCCCCACGGCGCACGTTTGGGCAGAACCTTGCGATGTGTCCGCGACCCTGGCACGCGAAGCACGCGATTTCTTCGAAATCTCGCATACCGCGCCTGTAGCTTTGTGGCGGTCTCCGGTTTCCAGCGAATGGGCGCCGTTGAGCGCCCGCTTCAACCTGGCGTTCCACCTGCTGAGATAGCAGCTGCTCTAAGCGATCTAACCGCTCTGTCAAGAGAGCAACCTCAGGGTTGGGCAGCGCTCTCTCTATGACGCGTACTCTCGCTGCGGCCGCCGTTAGCGCCTCATTTCGTTCCTCATCCAATGCGGCCGCCACGGCTTGGTCGAAATTGCTCGGCTTGCGCGAGAGCACTAACCGGCGCCCGGGGTCTTGCAGACCAGCCACAAACAAAGCGGTCATTTCCTCTTTAAGTAGATCCTCCGCGTATTTCTTCTTTAGCTGGTCTCCTTCCTCCTCCCTACTCAGCGTATCGCGCGCTAGGCGCTGAAGCCGCGACGCAAACGTTCGCACGTCCTCCCCTACCATCTGTCCGGCGTCACGGAACCTCTGTACCCGCACATGACGTGGTTCAGTGTCGAAATGCTCGAACGCGAGCTTCTTAAATTCCGCAAATGATTTTGTGGATTTTACTTTTTCGTCTCGCCAAGCCAAATCATGAGCAGCTCCTGCCATCTTACACCTCGCCATTCCCAGCATTTGAGCATCGGACCATCCCCTCATTTTCCCAATCTCTTCTAGCATGGAAAAAAAATCGCAGATTGGAACCCCTGTCTTATCCCCCGTAAACGTCGGAATGACGCTTCCCTAATGCCAGCATGCTTGCTCCGAGCGACGGCTGTGGAGTGGGAGCTCCGTCAGTTACAGACATTTTTTTCCGCTCCAGCCCTCCGGTGCCTCAAGCCTCTCAAATGGGGGTCAAAGTCCCACAATCAGTCCCGTGATTCCCCTTTCATTACAATTTTGAAGTCATGAATGTCGCAGCATTCAGAGGACATTTGCTTTTTAGACCCCACTTCTGACACCAGTGTGACGACCCCACATAATGCGCAGGTCCACACGGGACGGAGAGGCAAGAAGACACCGTATGGCTCAGTTTAAACAAAATGATGTAATCAATAATTATACATGGTACATCAGAGGCTGGGGTGTCCGAGCTTACGTGGCGACGCCGTCATGGGGGCGATGGAGGGGCTCCGGAGTTGCGATCCGTCGGTGGCTGGCAGAAACCGCGCGCCGTCCGGCTTCGGCGCTCAAGGACCCTTTTTCGTGAACGATGTCGTCCTCAGCGTGCCTTTCGTCCGCACTCGCCAGCTATATCTGCTCCGCCGGCCATGCCCGATCTCCTGTCTCCCCGGCTGGATTGTTTCTTTCTTCCTCCTTTCCACGGCGGCGCCGCGGCACCCCCGACCTCCCTCGTTGGAATGTCGTTTGTCTCCCGCCGGCAGCTTTGTACCATTGTACCCCTTCAGTGGCTTGCCGCCGCTGGGGGCTCCGTCAACGCGGCGCCGCCGAACGCGGACCGTACCCCTTCAGTGGCTTTGCCGCCGCTGGGGGCTCCGTCTACGCGGCGCCGCCGAACGCGGACCGTTTAAGGGGAGACAAGGGAGTAGGACGGTTGAGCACAGAGAAGATTCCGCCGAAGATATGGGCCCTGGTAGCTCACGCACGGAACGTCACAGTACAATTGGCCCCGTTTGAAATTCGCGCACTGTGACGTCACGACCGTTTCGACCAACTGAAAAGCGTGACATTTCTGTCGACAGCTCCTGCTTACAAGGATGAGTCATTAAAGGCTTCCGCCTTAAAACGCTCGTTACTTTGATGCAGTGGGTCGCCGGTGTGTAACCCGGCGTAACATCCCTTCACGCTACCGTCATTCCCTCCTAATCGCGCTCTCTTCACTATCGCTGTCTTTCATCGTCAGCTGCGCTGCGCGCTCGGTTGCGCCAACGAGAGAGGGACGCTGCTTAAACTGGGAACGGGCACTTAAGAGATGCGCTCAAAAAAATTGTTCCTGTTCAGGGCAAAAGCAGTGGGTATTTTATGCGAAGCATATTGCTAGAGCTATGCCCCACGCCGTCACCGTGGCTGTACGCGTCCAACCACGTGACACGATGACGTCATGACAGATGAGAAACAGGTCCCCCACCTCGTGCCGTCGCTCGGAGCTGTACGCGACCAACCACGTGACACGATGACGTCACACCACGTGACACGATGACGTCATGACAGATGAGAAACAGGTCCCCCACCTCGCGCCGTCGCTCGGAGCTGTACGCGACCAACCACGTGACACGATGACGTCACGACAGATCGTTGTCACGCGCTGGGAGAGGGAGAACGATGCCATCGCACAGACGCTGGAATGTCCTCGAGCGGCATTCCCGCGCATTTCGAACGCGCGTTCACACTCGGTGTAGGTGAAACGCTCGCTCCACCGGGCAGGCGGACGCGGCTTCCGTGGGAATCCAGGCGCTCACCCAACGCGCGTCTCGGGGTTAGTCGGCGTTCCGCTGTAGCCATGCCGTTGTCTTCCGCCACGACGAAGGCTTCTAGTGGTTGTATTAAAATGACCAGGTATTCAACCAAGGAAAGCCATGTATTACCAAGCCTAGCCATCAATATGCTTCGCATCTGATAAGGCTTAACCTTAGCTAAGCCTCAGCCATTTTTTTTGTTAAATTGTAAAACAGATTTTTATGTCAGCAGCAAAAAAAAATAATGAAACGTAATTTGGTACTTTGCATTTTTAACGAAGCATTGACCGATTCGATTCGCAAATGATATTCAAGACAGTGTGAAAAGCGGAGTTTCTTTAGGTGATAGAAAAAAGAAGAGCATCCATTGTTAATGCGCTCGCCGGCGGCGCAGGCACTTACTACCCAAAGCACAGCTTTAGATTGGCACCAGTTTATCCTCTTCTCTTGATCCTCCTCACTGAAGCTGGCCAATTCCCGGTCGTGGGCATGTGCCATGCCACTAAAGGAACAACAACAACAAACGATATATCTAGTAGCTGCGATGGTTGCTCCCCTTGATAGCTATCTCACCGATGCGGCAAGAGCTCGAAGGGCCCGGACGTAAAGACAACGGCGAAAATTTATGAAGGCAAAGATACGATAGTGCTGGACGTGACCCCATCGCCAAACAAAACGCCTCCATTACTGCCACCACCTTATGATGCAGCCTTCGTCTCGCCAGAGGAGAAGCAACGGCAACGACGCTGTCTGCAAAACGACTCAGTTCGTGCTGGCAGCAGGTGAAAAGACCGGATGTCTCGAAGATCAAGCCACCGTACTAACCGCGACGCCAGAAGACCTGTCAGGAACCTTGTCCTGTACCAGCTAGTGCCAGGAAGGCGAAATCACGGAGAGTCCCCCAAAAACAAATTAAAGGGGCCACGACAGCAAATTTCAGGCCCACACTGCTAATGGCATGTTCTTGCTTGTGCATTCCGCATCAGCTGTACAAAATATGAGCGCATTTCATGCGGTACAGAATTAGTAAATTAATTGTTTTAAAATAGCACAGCGAGTGGCTTTTGCTCGAGCAATACTGGCGAGCACTGATGTTGTGACTTCACAAGGGCAGAGTGTCGGTTGCTCTTGCCTGTTTTTCCGTAGGGGTTGTCCTTGTCGCAAGCTGTAGCGTTTGATCATTGCTCTTGGTCTTGCGTAGAGAGCGGGAAAAAAGGAAGCCTTCGAGCACTGCGACAGGCAGAATGCCACCCCACTGCCCGTGCGTAGCTGTCGGATGCCGGAGCGAGAAAAGTGCGGCCAGCGCTGTGTCCTTCTTCAGGTTCCCGAGGGAGCCGTTGAAAAGGAAAGCTTGGGAATAGTGTGTGGGCCGGAAAGATTGGGCTGTGTCGAACGCGTCGCTGTTGTGTTCAGAGCACTTCACGGCTGGCTGTTATGAGGCCGAGGCGCACCTTAAAGGGTCAGTCTACTGAATTTTATCGGCCATATTTTCTTTGCGGCAACCGATAGCTATTTACTGAAATTACCGTTTAGCCAGGTGTGGTACCAAGAAGTGCGGTAGAACATTTTAAAATAGAATTTATTGATGTGGGAACACATCTGTATGAGATGGTAGTCTCATCTGGCAACCATCTGGATTACCGTCGCGCGGCGACAAACATGGCGGCGCCCGTCGAAGCTGGACCTCTCGCTTCGGACTGAATTCTCGTTGTTTCTGCCTTTTTCAGTGCGTTCACTGGCCGTAAATGGGGAGCCGGTCTTTCGCTTTGTCTCATCTCGCCTATAAGAAAACGTATAAGTGATGAATTTGCTTTATTTTAATAATTAGAGAGACGATTCTGCCGCTTCTAGGCTCAAGTGGAGAGTCGGTTTGTTTACAGCAATGGTTCCTGTCCTGACAACCAGATGGCGCCACTATAGACTGACTTTATTTTTGCCTCTCTGCTAGCATACGCTAAACTAAAAGTGGGAATGTGCCTGCGTTTAGCGTACGTTAACTATAAATATTCATGTGATTTACAGAAAAAGTGAGTGGTACGCCTTCTACAGTTTACTAGAACAAAACGTATATTTCTGTGACATTGGGGCATACTGACGGTACGTAGTATATTCACTTATGCTTCTACAAAAAAAAAAAAAGACTACCACCTGCTTGAACAAAATGAACGTCTGGGGTCGCTACTGTGCATTTTTACGCGACTTTTAACGCCGAAATTAATTATAAATTCCTGCCTAAACCGGGAGCAGTTCCCTCGTTACTGATGTTATAGGGTGCCAACTACCAGAATATGCCATTATTTATACACTCATCTCGGTGAGTAAACTGGCCCTTTAAGAGTCAGTTTGGCATTCCGACAAAGCGGCAACTGCATGCCGGCGCAACTCCGACAGTGTTTGCTCATCGACCGGTACTTCAAGCGAAGCGGCGCGGCGCCTTCGAGAAACGTCAGAGAAAACAGGTGTGTGCAGTATATTTTCTTGCCTGCGATGTGCGGGTTATACATGGCTCTGGGAAGATTTCCTCGTCCTCTAGCTGCCGCGGTGGCTCAGTGGTTACGGCGCTTTGCTGCTGACCCGAAAGACGCGGTTTCGATCCCGGCCGCGGCGGTCGAATTTCGATGGAGGCGAAATTCCAGAGGCCCGTGTAGTGTGCGATGTCAGTGCAGGTTAAGGAACCCCAGGTGGTCTAAATTTCCGGAGCCCTTCACTAAGGTGTCCGTCATAGCTTGAATAATTGATTATTGCGTGGAACGGGGAACGGAAATGATGGCGAAAGGAGAGCAGACTGCTTATACGAGAGAAACCGATTTTTCTTTCTCATACAGCTGAGAAAATCATATCGATATATGGCCAGCCCGTCGCTTATTAATTTTCTAATTTTCTTTGTTTGGTCGTTGCTGATACGGTAGAATCTGAGAGCTTGGGGTAGAAAAGGCTACACTCAGGAACTGGGTCGGTACAGTTGGATTTTTCGAGCACGCCAGCGCTCAGTAGCGAGTACATGGTCACGGTTTGATCGCGAAAGCCTGGTCTTTAATGCTCAGCGCCCAGAGTGAGATTATTGATGCTCTGCTGAGAGATTCTAGCACTGCTGACACTCAACAAGGGCCAAGTAGGAGCTCTTCACAACCAGCTGAAACTGGTAGCGTGGAATTTTCATACGAAGGCAGTGCAAAAACACTTCCAGAGGAGTCAGGCATGGCTGAGTGCTCCAGTAGTGTGCAACACTGCTCGCCAGTTCCCGAGTCCTGCGACACTGGCAAGTCAGGGGTGCAGCAGTGCAGTAAATTTGCTCAGGTCGCCTTGAGAGCATCCTGCCGCAGCACTGGGGCCCAGACAACACCAAAAGCACTGACCTCAAGTAAGTGCTATGGAATCAGTTTATGGAAAACCCTCTGATTTCATGGGGCTTCTGAATTTAATTTTCAACATTGAACTTACACTTGCTTTGTTATATCAGTACTATTTTCTTTTATTTACACACTCTGATAGGAGCTTTTTTATCTGAAATTGCATACAATTGTAACTTGGTATTGTTTGACTAATTTCTTGTAGAAGTAAAAGCATGATGCAGGGGAGAACTTTGAAATACGAATATATTTGAGGGCATCTGGTGCATTTATTTTGGTGGTAGTTGCATTAGCAAGGCCTGTGGGAATGTTGCATCTTTAGGAGAAACTGCCAAGGTGTTGCTGCCATTGTGAGTTGTCACACCAATTGTGTTCTGGGGAAATGCGTGAGGATGAGAGGCAAATCACTGCATAAAGTCGGGGCCCAAGGCGATGAACTTAAACATTTTTTTCTTTTTCTTTATGTTTTTGTTTTCTTTATGTTATGTGTTCTTTTTCAGGCACCCAGACAGTGGGAGCATTTTGTAACATGAGGAACAGCTCCGTCCAAACTGAAGAATAATACTTGGGTGAGCACTTCGTGTGGCATCAACACCCAAAAAAAAAACACAAACAGTGCCAGATGATGAGCACATCATTAAAGATGCCTCATTAAAGTGGTGCCTCAGCGTTGGGTAGTTATGGTTCTGGGCTTGGAGTCGGTAGGAATCTGAAAAAATCGCCGGTTCCACTGGCTGGAGTTGCCGGTTCCGACACCCATGCCTTTCACAGATGGTCCCGATGACGTCTATGCACATTTCCTTCAGACGTCTGAACTTTGTACATGACGTGGCCCATACGGCGTAACACCCGAGCAGCTAGCCATGTAGGCGCTGGGCTGAAATTTCTCACGTACACAGCATCCCCACACTCGAAAACCTCTGACGGCACACGCTGACACAAGTCCGCGCTTTCCATGTCGGGGTGAAGTCTTGACAGGGCAGAGCGGAAGTTCCGTCCCAACATGAGCTCTGCTGATGCCTTTCATTGGTCATAGAATGAGGGGTGGAGTGCTTCTTGAACAAGAAACGAGAAAGTTTACATGCAATTGTGCCTTGTCTTTGCTTCTTAAGTGCACACTTGAGCTCGCGAACCATCTGTTCTGCTCTTCTATTGCTTGAAGGATGATACGCCGCTGTGTACATAAACTGGACACCGTTTACCCTAAAGAATTCCTGAAATTAATTGCTTGAAAAAGCAGTACCATTGTCAGATACTATCAAATCTGGTAGACCATACGATGCGATCATTCTACGCAACTTTTCGATCACTGAAAAGGACTGAAGGGATGGCATTATCTCGATCTCAGCCCAGTTCGAAAACGCATCCACTGCCACAAGTAAACAAACGCCTTCGACTGGCCCCGAAAAATCGATATGTACCCTGCTCCAAGGTCTTTCGGGTTTCGTCCAGAAATGTGTAGGTGTCTTGTGATCACTTTGCCTGTTCTCTTGACAAGGCTTCCAGTGCCGGACGAAATCTTCAATCTGCGCATCAATTCTTGGCCACCAAACATAAGACCTCGCGAGAGCTTTCATAGCCGTGATTCCAGAATGATTTGCATGTAACATGCCAATAATTCGCTTCCGTAGTCGTTCCGGAAGCACTACTAGGTTTCCCAAAAGGACGCAGTGGTCGACGGAGAGCTCATATCGTCTCGCATGGTAGGCAGAATATTCTGATGGCACATTGTCCTTGGGCTAGCCGTAGATAATCTACGCCTTAACTTGAAGTAATTGAGGGGCTTGCCTGGTAGAGGATGCCACTTGTGCAGTTACTGGGGGATACTCCATTGCCTCTAGCAGAAGAACATCACCCGGAGATTTGGTTTCACCTCGCGTATCCTTTGCCGGTAATCTGCTTAAGCAGCCAGCATTTGCATGATCTTGCGTTTTCCGATAGTCGAGGTCGTAATCATAAGCCGACAGCATTAACGTCCAACGGAGCATGCGTGGTGATAATACAGCTGGAATTTGCTTCTCTTGTCGAAATATGCCGAGTAGCGGTTTGAGATCTGTCAGAATGAAGAACGTTCTACAAAGATACTGATGAAAATGACGAACGCCAAAAACGATGGCTAAAGCCTCTCGATCTATCTGGGCATAGTTCCGTTTGGTCTTTGTTAACCTTCTTGACCCATACGCGATGGGTGTCTCTCACCCTTGAGGGTCGCGGTGTGCTAGGACTGCTCCTACTCCCATCGCATGACAGAACTAAAGGCGCGTTGGGATCAAAATGCACCAGCAGCGACTCGGACGTTAGAAGCAGCTTCAGGCTTTCGAACGCTTCCTGGTGTTATTCACGCCACAACCACGCGACGTTAGCCTCCAGTAGACGATACAAAACTTTTGCAACTTCAGGGCGGCCTTTCAAGAACCGATTATAAAAGTATACCATATCGAGAAATGCTTGCAGCTTTTTCTTGGTTTTCGGTACAGGCACTTGATGAATCGCTTCTACCTTAGCTTTCGATGTGTAGTTACCACGCGAATCTATCCTGTGGCCTAAGAATTCCAGGCTTTCTTTAAAAAACTCGCACTTTTCTGACTGGACCCGCAGTCCCGTTCTTGCAATTCGTTCGCAGACCTTGGCGAGCACTCGGCTGTGCTCTTCTTTTGTTTCTCTGGCCACCAGAATGTCATCCAAGTGCACAGCTACTTGCGTTAGACCTGCGAGAACTGTATCCTTTACGCATTGGAACAGCCCGGGAGCCACCGACACGCCGTATGGCAAACGTCGCACATTGTACAGCCCTTTTACGGTGTTTATCGTCAGAACCTGCGCTGTGGCGTCATCAACTACCAGTTGTTAGTACGCCTGCGTCAAGTCCAGCTTCGAAAAAACGCGGCCTTTGTCCAACTTTGCGAATAATTCTTGGCTCCTAGGCAAAGGACGGCAGTTGCTCCTCAACGATTGGTTGACTGTGCTTCGGTAGTCACCGCAGATTCTGAGCGATTCATTCTTTTTTCGAACGACGACGACAGGTGTAGTTCATTCTGAATACGGCGTTGCTTGCAGAATTCCTTGTCTCTCCAATCTGTCCAACTCAGCTATGACATCGTCCTTGAGCGCGAACGGAATGCTTCGACATTTCAGAAACTTTGGCTGAGCATCCTGCTTGAGCTCAATGTGAATCGGTGGCAGTGTAGCGCCTGGAAATGACTCGCTAAAATTTCTGCATACCTTGAAAGGATAGTTTCATGCCTGTTTCTCACAGCGTGAAGTGTGCGGCCGTCATTTCTCAGTACCAGTAGCGGGAGCTCTCAACTTCGCGATTTTAATTCTACGGGAACCATGGCCTTTCCCACAATGTCAAGGGCTTCTTTTGTCCATGTGACGAGTTGCGCATCTGATTCTTCCAGGTCGATACTTTTAACAATTTGCAGTTTTTGATATTCCTCGCGGCTGATGATTGACCTAGCTGCTCCAGAGTCTACTTACATCTGTACGTTTTGACCACCAATGCTGACGGTGACAACGAATTTGGGACAGTTCGTTACCTGACTGATGGAGAGTAAAGCGTCGTACTCAGTTTGCGCTGGCGTGGATTTAGCATCCAGCTGATGCTGCACTTGCATTTTCTTCCTGAGACATGCCTTGGCTAGATGCCCCTTTTTGTAGGAGCTGAAACACGCCGCGTTCTTGAACTTGCAGCGATACGCTTCGTGCTTGCCGCCACATCGGGAACACATATCATCCCGAACTTGACTCGACGCTCCAACGCGATTCTCTTCCGCCTGCTTGTTTTTAGGGGACGTGCTCACTTTTGTTGTCACTTCTACAGCTTCCTGCTTATGCTGGCTCATTACGCGTTGCTCTTTAGCGGCTATTTCCGCAGTCACTGCGAGCTCGTAAGCACTCTTGAAAGTCAAGTTTTTTTTCTGTCAGCAGCAGTTGCTGAACAACACTGTCCCTGATTCCGAATACCAGGCGGTCACGCAGCATGACATCCAAGGGCAGCTGTTTGTCGCTAAAGCCGCAGTTCTCAGCTAGCTTACGTAAGGATGTGGCATAGTCAGCTACAGATTCGTCGTACTGCTGGTCTCGCTTCGAAAAAACGTACCTTGAGTACAGCTCTGAAGGCTTCGGATTGATGTGGTCCTTCACGGCGTCGACGATGAGTTGGTACTCGACACTTGGCGGTCGTTGAGGTTTCACGAGGGTTGCTATCAGGGAGTACGCAGCCTCTCCACAACAGCTCAGTAAAGCTGCCGTCTTGTCGGCGTCACTTGTCAGCTTGTTCGCTGCGCAGCCCAACTAGATGTGCTCCACATATTCTTCCCACGAAGAATTGCCATTTAGATTAAACTCGCCGATGCTACTGCCGAAAGCTATTTCGCCGACAACGTCTGTCCCCCCTCCCTCCCCGCAGGGTTAGACCGTGCCTCGTCGCCACTGTAATGTTCGCATAGCACGCATCACAGCCGGAGGCAAACGTTTATTGAAAAACAGCGCACAAGAACAGGTTACATATATAGTCGAGTGGGAAAGGGCGTCGAACGTCACATGATCAAACACGATAACACACCCGGTGATCTTTGGGCACGTGGCAGCAACACGCTGCACAGAATGGCCATATCGGCATGTTATCACGTTATCACAATGGTAAATTCACTGATATTAGAAGCTGACGCTACATTATACATGAATCATTCTTCCAGGAATCTTGACTCCGTCAGAGTACAGGACCTGAGAAAATTTATTGCTTTCGAAGACAGGCTCATTGAGCTGTTCCAACGGTGATCTATTTGCCTCCAAAGGACAAAAACAAAAGTCGAAGATTCTGGCTCGGCTGTTGTAATTACAATTTCCTGCAGCGATGCTCACTCCTTTTGCTGGCAGAGCAGCCGACCATTGGAGGTCATTCAGGTGAAAAAATTCTGTTGGCTGCGAGCATCCTCTTCACAGGCCTCAGCCCAGCACAGGGACTTCGCATGCTCTCAGAGATAGGTTTGGCTACAATTTGCGAAAGGGCATTTTTTTTGCTATCAGAGAAACTTCTTGCTGCCATCTGTCATGAAGGTAAGTAGTAATTAAATAATGGCTTGGTTACCAGTTTTGTAGTGTTTCGGAGGGAATTCACATCATGCATGCTTTTCATCTCTTAGTTGACTGTTATCACTGATAAACCTTGTAGCTGGCAGTCGTTATATTCTCACCCGTACGTGACAGTATAAGCAGCCACAACTATTGGGGAGCAGCACTGCTGCAGGTTGTGTGCAAATTTTATGTTACTGGGACTGATATCGGCGCACGTTTGGCAAAGCCGTTCTCTCCCACCTTTCAGTTATTTGCAGACAGTCATGAAACATTAGCTTGTATTGAGAAATGTAGGGTGCACATCCTTAGTAATGTGATTCAGCTTTGCTACTACTTTACTAGGTGTGGAACGAGACCCAGAAAGAGGTGCTGAAAGATGTAGCGGAGCAGCCTGTAACAATCGCTGGGGGTGGCCGGGTGGTCTCGCCTGGATTTTGTGCAAAATATGACATTGCTCAAAACAAGATTCTGCATTTTGAGCTTGTTCAGGTAAGGCTTAATCCTGTGTTGACATGCAGCCTTGCATCCCCTACTACCAATAAATGCACAAATAATCATGTAACCAGACTGGTAAACAAGCCAAACTACCAATGATGTCCTAGCCTGCCTGTGTGTGTTTAGCACCAGCCACTCGAAACTAGCTGCAGATGCCACAATTTTAACACCCTGTTTTTCCTATTTTCCTCATAGTGGCTTGTTTTTGTTTTGATGCGTATAGAATTTAGGAATTAATAGTTGCATAAACATGTTTAGCACCTAACATCAATTTACTCCAATTTGCCCTTTTCCATGATTCAGTCAAATTAGGTTGGTGGCAGTGCGCACATGGAACTCGAAGGGTTGGAGAGGGGCCTACAGCACCTCGCGACACACGGAGTCACTGTGACGACCACTGTCACAGACAGGCACTGCCAGACACGCAAATTCCTGGCCGTGCAGCATGGTGACATTGACCACAAGTTTGTCGTCTGGCACATCGCAAAAGGTAATGATTTATTTCTGCTGTTTTCTCTGTGCAGCTGTGGTGCATTAAACTGGTGACCTGTTAACTGCTTTGTGTTAACTGAGCGGTAATTTCTGAACAAAGTGCAAAGCGGCCAGCATTGATAGGAGGTTCGGAGGTTGAAAGAAAAACAGCAAATAAATTTGTCATGCTTAAACGGAGTGCAAGCAGTGAGCTCCACAAGAAGTTGGTTGGGTAAGGCATTACGTCCATTTGGATGGTATGTGCCATGACAGCTGAAAAAGGCAGACGAGCATGCACATTCTTAGCAGTAGCCATGAGGACAAATATGAGTTAGGCTGTCCCGATAGAGTTCTGCCTTCTAATCGCAAATGGACCAGTCTAGCCGAGAATGAATGTTTATAAGCTAGAAAAGACAAAAAAACAACACAGATGTCGTCACCGATTATTTATCGGTGTAGCCCAGGGGCTACGCTACACCGCGATCGACTTCGAAAGGCCGCACGCCGTCCTTTTTGGTAAAGGCATTGTCAGTTTGACTTGAGCAGTGGTGAGGTTTTTAGATCCACCTTTCTAGTCTATAACTGAGTCTTGTTGCGGCAAAAACGTCAACATGGTCAGAAAGAGCCAAATAATGAAGACGGAAAACGGCTAGGCGTTCGAACGAACGGCCGCGTTTAGGCTTGCGTCCTTTCAGCGCATACGTTTTGCGTACCGCTATTTAGATGACTTCACTACAAAGGATTCGCAAAATTTTTAGCCACGCTCGGGTCCCGAGGCTGAATCGACTACGGTCGAGCGGTCTATGGGGGCCCTAAACGGGCAATCACTAAAGGCTGAGGCGACATTGATAAGGAATCGCCTAGCTTTACATATGAGTGCATCTATTTTAGAAGTAATTGTAGGAGGCGTAGGCACTCAGGAATGCCCATGTTAAACAATTTACCGAATCAAGTTACCTTTGTGGCAATGCGAATCTCCGTCACGGCTGCTGTGGTCGAAAGTCTTCGCGTTTAGCATCCTCAGCGGCAGGGGTTTAGGGCAGGCATGTATAAGGGTGCGCGAGTGAGTGGGTGAGGAGTGCGAGGACAATGGCGACGTGACTGAGCCACCAAAGGTCTTATACGCAGCTGTCGCTGTAAAACAAACAGTAGTTGAATCCCGTCGTCTCAAACGTGCGCCAGCCCATAAGTACTTGTGTGTCGAGGAATTCATCATAGCTAAATTGTTCGGCAAGAAAACTTTATTGGCTCATGAGATTAGACAGTGTGTCCACGGCGTCGGACCCTGGCAGCGGACTGGTATGAAACGGTCAGCCGAGACCGAAAATTCTCTCTGCTGTCTTGACGCCGAGATGTCTGGCCACTCGGCACGTTCTCGCTCCTGCGGCTTTGATCCGCCTGGTCCTGGGTGTGAAGAAAGAAAGGACGTTCGGGTTAAAAACTTTCCCGGCGGCCATTTTACGGCCATGGGCCTTTTTGACGCACAAATTCAAAGCCTTTTGATGGCTGGAGTACACCGCTGACTACAGGTTAGATTGCCGAAGGCACCACAGTCCTTTTGCTATGGGGTTAAATGCGAAAACACCCCTGTACTGAAATCTCGATGCAGGTTGACGATCTGAATCTGGAGAAATCTTGCCGAATCTTACCGCTGCAGATTCCCTCATAAAACAGGCAAGGTAGATGTAGAGCGGTAGCGCTAGTCCCCTAGTAGCTCGTGAGTTCAAAATTTCGCGACTTATGGTGCAAAACCAGCACATTCTTCGAAGTATACAGACAACTAATGACGCCATAATTAAGAAACGTGACATCATACCTAGGTTATTTTTTGTGGAAGAAAAAAATCTACGCCTGTATCAAAGTTCAGGGCGACACACGAGCGGAAAGGCTTTCGTCACTTGATCTCTCCCCCACTTCTGTCTGCGCATGCGCTACGACGGAGGCACGCGTCGTGTGCTTCTCACGGTGCCGTGGCCCCAAAAGCAGTTCGCGCTGCTAGCGTGGGCTACAAGTTCAAGTCATGTGCTTGAGCATTCTACTTGAGCAACGTCGGGGGAGAAGGCTCAAAGAGTGGCGCCCTCTGCTTCCACTGCGGCGTTAACTGAATATGCATCTAGGTAATGAAGCTGCCGGATCGCTATGATGGCGTTGCAAAAGAAGTGACGAAGGTCTACACAGAGTCCTCCCCTCTTCTTGGCGTCTCGCCACGCTTGTTTTGTTCTCATTTGCTTTCGTTTGCATTTCTTCGCGGAGGGCAAGACTGCGCCGCTGCCATCTAGCACTGCGCGCTAGTGGTAGTGGCTTACGAAAAGTAAAATACAAAAACGAAGGACGGAATGTTGCCGGTCGTGGCTATTGCTTTAAAGGGCAACTCCGGCGATTTTTCAGCAATTTTATGTTAATGGCTGTTTTGTATTCCGAAGGACCTGCTGTAATGTGCACGATAAAAGGTTTTCAAAAGCAACCGCAAAATAATTTTTAAACAGCAAAAAACGCAAAACTCGAAACCGAAACCACAAAACCGAAACCGGAGAGGTGCTTTCGTGCGGTATTGACTGTGACGTCACTAGCGGGTTCGCCGCGCTGCGAAGTTCGGAGCCGCGCTGTCGACATGGCTGAAGCGCGGAGAACAGCTTTTCCTAGACCAGCGAGTCTTTAGAAGACGACTCATTCGACGATTTCGGACTGGAAGAGTCGCCTCTCAGGTATGATCCACTGCCGCGCGAGCTAGCCGAGTCACACCACAGGCCGCATCACCTGCAGCATGGAGGCGGTCTGAACTCGGAGAAGTAAGTATTTTAGTCATTTCTCGTGCATGCATTTGTGACACAGTCGTCAGAACAAAAGTTAATGGGATGCTCCCGCTGATAGCTGTTCGTGTGGCGAGAGCCGGCCGACCCAGCCTGATGAAAGAATCTGCTGCCGAAACGCTGCCGCGGTGCACAGCGTCCTTACAGGGGAATACATAACCAAAAGTCCTCTCTTTGCGAAGCTTTGTCTCGACGGCGAGCTTTTCGAAGTGAATTCACGCCAGCTACAGTTCTACAATCCAACATACTTTGAGTACGCTCTCCGTGGTCCGCTTCCTCTTGACGGCCGCGCTTCGTTCAGCTGGCCGCTGCGATGGGCGGTTGTACTCGAATAACGTTGGCACCGAATCTGCCTTCAAGCCCCGGTTGAACGAAGCCTTAGCGAGTCCAAAGCTCCCTCGTAGGTGCACACTGTCTTCATAGCAATCTGGCGCGAAATGTTCCGAGCACAAGCGGGAGTGCTTCCCGGAGACCAGTTGACACGCCGGACAGCTCTCACCCAATTGTCGCGAAGGTTCTTATCGCTAGGAAACCTATGGTAGATCACGCCCATTGTCACAGATGAAGAATTTGTGCACATCAGAAGTTGCCGTACTCTGATGTGCGTACACATCACTCTGTCGTACACATCACATCAGGAGCGTTGAGATGGCGCGAAATTGCACAGGTGGTCGAAATAATTCTGGAGACCTCCACTACAGCACCACTTTCTTCCTTTATTCTTTCACTCCACCCTTACGTCCCGGTTCGGGTGTCCGTTACTGCGTCATTTACTTTCCTCAGAATCATTTTTCAGTTTTCCCCTGCACTGCCAACGCCAGCGTGCGCCCGACTAGCTTGACACGCCGCCCCGCCAGTGACGTCACAGTACAGGGTGGCCTATAGAAGTTGCTCCATCAATGGGTGCCGCTCGCGTCGAGGAGCGCTTGTCTTCAAAATTCGCTTGCGAAAAAACTACGCCGCATTCAGGTGCGAAATTTTACATGAGATATCAGACTACCATAAAGAATACAGTCTTAAAATTTCATTTCGATCGATGAACATGGAAAAATCGCCGGAGTTGCCCTTTAAGAACCGCAGCTGCGGCCGGCTGAAATGAAAGGAACAGGGAGAGGATTTTAAGGAACGTGGCAAGGATTGGGGCCTATACGAGAAATATTTATAAAAAATAAAAGCCCAGCAAGTTCGCGCCGCTCGTGTGCGAGTGCCTGACTGTTCGAAGTACAACCGCGCGCGAGCGACCAGCGTATTTACACAGCATAAAAGGGCACTGTTTTATACACGTGCCAAGCCGCGCGGTCGTAGTGTCCTGTCGCTAAATAGTCGCGCTTGTGGCACATTTCACGAGCAGACGATGTGGTGCGCCAGCCCGCATATCGTCCGAAGTAGCAGGAACGGAGCGCGCACATGACGCGCTCACTATCTGGCGATGAGCGAGCGGGATGTCAAGCCCACCTGCTTGATGAATGCACAGAGGCACACAGGCTCATGGGTCCATACACTGCCGCACAGCCACAGGGCCGCCTAGAAACTTTCCGAGATGATGCCCAGCGCCCTATACGCAACGAGCATCTCGCGATGCGGATCTGCAAAAGCGGCACAGCGCAGGAGTAGGGGATCCAACACCTCGACTTCACCGCAATAACATGAACTTGTCGCCGAGTGAATGTCCGTGGCGCCCGTCTTTCCCCGGGTCACACGCAGCCGAAGCCGCATTAGACGGATCATCGTGTGCTGGAGACGCGACGCTGAAGAGCGCACGCCGACAAAGAAGATGCGTACTTCTTGCACGATGCATGGGTCCGAGTGTTTTTGACGCCATTGAGAACGACCAGATGACGTCAGGAGACTGCTAATAGGGTTTCTCTAGGTTATCCCGGCCACTTTGGTTGATATCCCGACTCATAGTGACAACGAATACGCGTGCCCCGCAACATTAATTGGCAGACAAGAGTACACTCTCACTGGACTATACCCTGATGTGATCGGGGATCGGGACCAGGGTCTTCACCGCATTAGGGCGAAGCAGCCAGACTACGGAGGGAAGCCTTCGGGAGGAATAGCAAAGCTGTAAGGTTTATTTTACATTTTGTACAGTAGCAAGTAGACCAAAGTCAGAAAATGGGGGAGGATCATCTGGCACACCGCAGATTGCTGCTTAAATGCCGTTCACATTCCCCAGGCAGACCAGCTAGGGAATCTGATCTCTGGTTGAGCATCCAATGGGCCGCCAGCGTCTTCTTAGGCTCCGCCTTCCCCACGTGGCACCGCACACCGCACAGACACACACACAAACGGGCAAGGAGGAACTTGGCGTCTCTCAGTCGCGAACTGTTTGACCAGGCCCAAAGGTCGTTGCTGCTGTGTGATGAGCTTGATCGATGGGGACGCGAGCGCTGACCGCTCACACCGGTGACCTCTTCAGGGACAAATTAGCCGTGTCGCCCCTCCGCTTGTCGGATCCTCAGGGCGCACAGGGTAATGAGTTGGCGGCGCCGTCGCCCCCGCTGTAGTCGCCACTGGGTCCCGTCCGTCGTTCCACGGTCAGTCCGGGAGAAGCGCCGCACTCAGCCTTCCCGGCGAAGGGGATTAGACGCATTTGTGTACGCCGACGCCGTCGCCAGTAGCTGCCCCACGCAGTGTCTCTTTTGTCTTCCCCGAGCAGCAGCGCTTGGGTCGAAGTGGCCTGATGGCGCCCGGCTGGCTCGCCTGTTTCCGCTGCCAGTCCCCAGGAGCGCTGTCTGGCACCAGAGCCGCATTCAGCATCGCCGGCGAAGGGGATTTGAGCCTTTGTCCACCGTCGCCAGAAGCCGCCCCCAGGCACCCTTTTCCTTGCGTCTTCTCCGAAAAACAGCAGCGCTTTTGGCCGCATACCTGATGGCGCCTGACTGTCTCGCCGTTCTCCGCTGGCTAGGCCTCTGATCATTACAGTCCGTCCGCCGCCAAGAAGACGTCACGAAGTGGTTGCAGCTGATCGGTGCACCACGAATGTACGTCAGTGTCCGAGTCCTGCTCGACAGGTCGGCCAGGAAGCCCTGCACATCTTGCAGGTCCTCGAAACGGAGCATTAGTGATCAGGCCTACGCTAAGCCCATACCTCCAGCAGGGCAGCACACGGCAAACCTCAGAGAGCTGCCAGGTTTTCGGATAAGGTTAAACAAAGGCTGTAAATTTTGATACACACCACAGCCCTCGCTCGAAAGCGCATGCCTGGAAAGCTGGCCTACCGGACCTAGTTGAGCCAATTTTGTTCTTTTGTAATGGAAGCCACTCGCTTCCGAATTTTGATTAAAGAAAACCGCCCCAACTAGTCGACAAAGAGAACAAAACGGTGACGCTTCAGAGATGCAAATGCGGAGAAAACAATCCAAGCTGTTTTTCTCGGGAACTTTAAGCACTTCCAATAGGGCCACGGAGAAAACACGTGCTGAGGCCCTCGCGTTTCATTTTTCTCGCCCTCTTTGTAATGAAGTTCAACTCGTAATTGCCACTAAAATTACGAACGTGCTTACTTCCCTTCATTTGCATGACCGCATAGTGCCGTCACCTTTGCTCAACCTGGCAAAGCTTCCCTCAATATCGGAGCCCAACTCACATTAATCCGTCTAATCCTTAAACAAAGAGACTCCGGGTGCTTATGCCAGTGTCCTACAATGGCCCGTCTTTCCAGTATTTCCGCGTGACAGCGGACGCTGCTATACATAAGCACTACCTGTGCATTGTCAAACAATTAGCATTAAAAGAAATGCAAGACCACTGCTGCAAAAGTTAACAATGACCATACCAAAACTAAACATACTCAAAACATTTTCGGCAGCAGCAAAAAAAAAGAAGCAGACAGCAGAGACTCATTCTCAGAATCTGCTAACTACCCCCGTCGCGACACGAAGGGTCCTATTCTTCAGCCGCGCTCGGCGCGGTCGCAGACTAACAGTAGCTTCGGCCGCCGAGACCCGACAAAAGCCGAAGGGCTTAAGTGCGCGTTCACCTCTTCGGGCTCCAGACGCCACGCGGCATTGATTTGTTCGGCACCCCGGTCGCGCGTCTCCACCACCTGAGCAGGATTTGAAAAGAATGCGGGAGGGGGACGATCTAAGAAAGCAATGACTAGGAGCATTCCCCCTTCGATTCAAGAATGGCCTGCGACTGAAACGCGTTCTGCTGCGTTTCTTAGCGCGGTAGCTGTGCATGCTTCCCTGCGCCCTGCTGCAAGTTTTCCGCGTCCTGCAACCGCAGGGTCGCCACAATGGCTCGGGTGGCCTTCGCTTTATCTGAACCCTTCCTGTCGGTCTTGCCCTTGTGCGGTGTCTATTGCACCTGGCGTGCCGCGGTGACCGTCTCGGCCGATTACACTGTTGGCCGGCATTTAGCCTTACAGTGTCTTCGGCCAGTACTTTCTCCTTTGTCTGGAGAGCACCCTTTGGTTTGGCTCTTCTTGCGCGCGGCCGCCTTCTGAAAACTGCCTTAGCAGATCGGCCCTGCGCGCCTCCCTTTCTAGCGGTGTCCTCACCCTCCGCGTCTTCTCTCTGACGCAGCACCGAGCCGCATTTCCCACTTGATTTTAAACAATGGGCTCGTGCTTTCGGCGAGTCACTGCATGTCGCAGTATCGAACTGTCTCGTCGGCACTTTACTCTTTCCTGAGCATAGATTGCTCTCCTGAGGTTTGCTGTTCGAGCTTACGACACTAACGCTCTGGCCTGCAACTGGACCTGAACCATGCTGTTCGCCTAACGTAGCGTTTTTTTCCTGTGTGCTACCCTCTCGATCGCAGCAATCAACCTCACTTCTCAACAGAGCATCTGCCTCAGGGTTAGAGACGGCCGCCTTCTTCCCGGAAAGTGCACGCTCCTCTGGGCTCAAAACCGTCGCGCTGCACCTTTCCTTACTGCTAGCATTAGTGTCCACATTATCCCCTGAGCCCTCACGGCTTGCCGATATGCACTTTTCGCTAGCCTTAGTGCTTACACAATCCCCCGAGCCCTCGCGGCTGGCGGATCTGCACTTTTCTTCATTTCTAGCTTCAGTGCCTACACTATCCCCCGAGCCCTCGCGGCTTGCGGATCTGCACTGTTTGCTAGAATTTTGACCGAAGTCCTCGGTCCTCGCTGCCGAAGTGACCCTTCTTTCTGGGACCAAATCTGCCCCTTCCCGGCACTTATGAGCAGCTGCCGTGTCTTCCGGCGACTGAGCGGAGCTCCAAAGTCGCTCGCGGACACTGTCGTGGTGTAGCCTACCACAGTCACTTTGGGTTTCGAGATCGACCTCTGCGGGAATTCGGACGTATCGGAGGAGCGCACTTCTAGCTTTCGCGTAGTTTTTCGCATCCTCGTCTGACAGGCGCGCTAATATGTTGGCGACTTCACACGGGAGGAAAGCCAGCAGCATAACGGACCAATAACCCTGGTCTAGCTGCTCCTCCGTGCAAATTCCTTCAAAATTTTTAAGGAAAGTCCTGATGTTATCGCCTGTCCTGAAAACACTTAATCGAGATCGAATTCCTTGCATTTTGATCAAGTTAAGTTCACGTGTGATTTCCCGCAGCTCTCTTTCCCGCTCTTTTCGAGCTACTTCATCCCACTCTCGCATCTTTTGATTGAGCCGTTTTTTCTCGATCTCCATTTGCTCTTCGCGCTTCCTCTTTTCTTCATCCCACTCTCGCGCCTTTTGATCGAGCCTTTTTTTTCTCGATCTCTCTTTCATGCTCTTCGCGCTTCCTCTTTTCTTCATCCTCTCGCTTCTCTAGTTCCCGTGCCTTCTCTAATTCCTCCCGAATGTCCTCCCAACATCCGACTATCTCCTCCGCGTCTGCACCGCTTGCCTCAATTGCCTCAATTAAGAGCGGTTTCCTACGGATCGACCCACAATGGATGCCCAATTTCCCGCAAATCAAAACCAGGTCCGGTTTGCGCAGCTTTTTCCAGTCCATGTCTGCTCCCAGGCGACGGCTAGTCTCTACTACTGGTCAGAGAAGATTCCCAGGCAATCTCTGGAGCCACATTCCATTACCTAGGTTTACAAATTCCAAAGATGTACAACCTGGCAAAACTCAAAAGAGACAAGACCATGCACTTACCCATACTGGAGCCAGGACGCCGCGCAGACCATCCCACAGCTGCCAACCAGTTGATGTGATCGGGGATCGGGACCAGGGTCTTCACCGCATTAGGACGAAGCAGCCAGACTACGGAGGGAAGCCTTCGGGAGGAATAGCAAAGCTGGAAGGTTTATTTTACATTTTGTACAGTAGCAAGTAGACCAAAGTCAGAAAATGGGGGAGGATCATCTGGCACACCGCAGATTGCTGCTTAAATGCCGTTCACATTCCCCAGGCAGACCAGCTAGGGAATCTGATCTCTGGTTGAGCGTCCAATGGGCCGCCAGCGTCTTCTTAGGCTCCGCCTTCCCCACGTGGCACCGCACACCGCACAGACACACACACAAACGGGCAAGGAGGAACTTGGCGTCTCTCAGTCGCGAACTGTTTGACCAGGCCCAAAGGTCGTTGCTGCTGTGTGATGAGCTTGATCGATGGGGACGCGAGCGCTGACCGCTCACACCGGTGACCTCTTCAGGGACAAATTAGCCGTGTCGCCCCTCCGCTTGTCGGATCCTCAGGGCCCACAGGGTAATGAGTTGGCGGCGCCGTCGCCCCCGCTGTAGTCGCCACTGGGTCCCGTCCGTCGTTCCACGGTCAGTCCGGGAGAAGCGCCGCACTCAGCCTTCCCGGCGAAGGGGATTAGACGCCTTTGTGTACGCCGACGCCGTCGCCAGTAGCTGCCCCACGCAGTGTCTCTTTTGTCTTCCCCGAGCAGCAGCGCTTGGGTCGAAGTGGCCTGATGGCGCCCGGCTGGCTCGCCTGTTTCCGCTGCCAGTCCCCAGGAGCGCTGTCTGGCACCAGAGCCGCATTCAGCATCGCCGGCGAAGGGGATTTGAGCCTTTGTCCACCGTCGCCAGAAGCCGCCCCCAGGCACCCTTTTCCTGGCGTCTTCTCCGAAAAACAGCACCGCTTTTGGCCGCATACCTGATGGCGCCTGACTGTCTCGCCGTTCTCCGCTGGCTGGGCCTCCGATCATTACAACCCTGAGCCAAGCAGGCCATTTGGCGCTTCGAGGCTTCAAAACTTGATAGCAAGGACGCCCTCTGCGCATATTTTTTGTGGAGACTTCAAAGCTCGCAATGACATTCGAGGCAGCTCAAATACGTGTGCCCGGGGTGCCAAGCTGTAAAACGTCTCTTAACACATTCAATTGAGCCGCTAAATCATGGCAGCATAAACTACCTTCGAGGCCTGACAAGAGCCAGCAGCATCGACCTTGCATCTGTAACAAGTTGAGTTGCCCACAGCTTTGGCTGGTGCGCCGATCTGGAAACACGTGGAGGAGTCCATTACCCAGTCCTCATATCAGTTGTCCACTTGCAGAAGGCCATAAGAAATTTCTTATAAAATCTACAAACCAGGATGCATACAAAGACGCTGTAAGCAGAGGAATTACTGCCACGACTCGGAATGAGGAATTGGTATCGACAATGGCTCACCTCCTGAGGGCAAGTGCACGAATTGCAGGTAAAATGATAGGCAAGCTTCAAATGAAGAGGCATTTCAAAGGCTGAAAGGAAAGCTTCGCGCGCAAAAAACCTTGAAGAGCTTTGCGCCTTCCGACGGGCACAAAGTCACATACGACACTCCCTGGATAAACTCATTCGGCAAAGATTGCGTCACTTTTCTTCTACGCTGGATGTGGGCCGACCAGCAACCAAAATTTCGCAGATGGTTAGAGGTATGCACTCTCCACTCGAACCGCTGTACCCTTTCGCTGCACTCTCTATGCGAGAACGCAAATCCCCAAAAGAAGTGTGTACAGAATACGGCAGAATACGGCAGTGGGGTCACGGCCTTCGACGCTCTCCGGAGACGGTCAATCAGGCATCACACAGGTGGGAGTGCGAGCGTTGGACCTGCCTTTCACAATTTAATGCTATCCACAGCTATCGCGAAATCAAGCAGACGCACCTCTACGGGTCACGATGAAATGACCTATGACGATAACGGAAAGCTACCCCACAACTACCGTTTTCGCCTCCTGGAATATTACACTTCTTCCTGGGTGACTGGTGAGCAGGATGGAAGCTGGCGAAAATTGTGAATGTTTTGAAACCTTGCAAGCAGCAAACAAGCTGTGCGTCTTTCCAACCCATCGCCCTACTCAGCTGCGTAGGTAAGCTTATGGAGCGAATGATCTGTAAACGCCTCACTTGGTTCCTCGAAAGCCGCAACGAGTATCCCCAAGAAATGAACGGATTCCGTCAAAATATGTCTGCGACTGATAATGTCATCGCCCTCGTCTCGAGAGTAGAAGAATACCTTCATGCTCGGTGCACCTCGACAGCCGTCTTCATTCTCATCAAGAGGCAGCTTCTGACTCTCTTTCTCCATGAAATCCTCGCAGCCTTGGCCAGTCTTGGACTCGCAGGAAAGCTATACAAGCGGATTGGATGCTATTTAAAATAACGGCATAACTTCATGGCCACTCCAAACGGTCCAACACTCATTCACGCATTAGAGAGGGCCGTACATCAGGGAGCGGTGCTCAGCCTTTTCATTCTTACCCTTATACAATAGCAAGCAACCTTCCGCGAGGAGTACACATAACGATTTATGCAGAAGATATCTGAATCTGGAACGCGTCACTTTCGCACTATATTGCGCTGCAAC
Organism: Amblyomma mixtum; assembly: GCF_055824585.1. Classification (NCBI taxonomy): domain Eukaryota; kingdom Metazoa; phylum Arthropoda; class Arachnida; order Ixodida; family Ixodidae; genus Amblyomma; species Amblyomma mixtum. The sequence continues at coordinate 294,089,814 of NC_143014.1, forward strand.
GTCTTCAGAAAGCGTTACTGCACACCTCGATGTACCTGGCTCCCTGGGGTGTTCGCTTCTCGCCAGAAAAGTGTTGCCATGGCTTTTACAATAAAAACGATGACCCAATTTTCGCTCCTCCTTTGTGGATGGTCACTACCTTGTGTACGATCTCCGCGATTCCTAGGTGTTGTGGTAGACAGTAATCACTCGCGGTCACCTTAGATAAAAAAAAAAAAACTACTCGAGAGGATAAATGCAGCATCGCAAGTTTTTAGGCACATGGCGGAACACGGTTGTGCAGCAACTGCCGATGAATGGCTCTGCTTGGTTCTGCCTACGTTGAGGAAACCTTGCGGTACTGGCTACCGGTGCTTCAAAGATTATCTCCAACAAGCAAGAAGACTCTCGAGGCCGTGTCTAACAACTGCCTGCGGATACGCCTAGGCCTCCCAACGGATTTCTCTGAATCAGGCATAGCAGCGGAAGCAGGCTGCGTCCTGCTAGATTTGACTGTCTCCCAGGAATATGCGTACCCTTTTCCGCCATATCCGCCAAGGGAAGAAGCATTTCCTACACCGTGTCCACTTAATTTACTTCAACTCTGGCTTTGGCCAAGTTGTGCAGTTCCTGCCCCTCCCTACTATTGCCACACAAACTACCACCTCTGACCATTCTTTCTGGACACTCTCGCTTCCAAAGGTGAAGAGGGTTGTTCCAGATGTGAATGCAAAAAGCCGCATGCCGCAGGCGCCGCTTCAACAAGCTACTCCCGCCTACTTAATCGACGATTATACGCAGCATACCCACATCTCCACCGACGGTTCAAGTACTCAAGCAACTTCCTCATCTGGCCTTTATATGCCTTCAGTAAGCCCAGAACCTTTCTTACTGGCTGCAGATATCGTCCACATCAGCTGCGCTTCACGGCATTAAAGGAGCTGCCTTCCATATCCTGCGCCAAACCCCCGGCCGTTGTGTTAACTTTACCGACACCAAAGCATCACTGCAGGTTCAGTCAAACCAGCTGAAGAAAACCAATCATCAGTTCGTTTCTCTTGACAATGGATATCTGCATCATTTGGCTATTGCCGCAGGCCACTCCATAATATTTCAGTGCATACCAGCGAACTGTCGTATTCTGGCCAATAAAAACACAATTGAAGCGGCCCGTAAATGCCTGGAGCCAACATCGGAGATACATTCAGACTTTCTTCACGATATCTCATACGTCCCAAATGGCTAAAAGATTTGCTTCCGAAAAAAAGTATCGGCTCTCGATCTTGCCGAAACATCACTACGAATTTCTTCACTCAATCGACCCACATCTCAGATCAAGACTTCCATCTAGTATTCCTCGCCATCTGCAAAAACTTTATCACCGACTTCGCCTGAGCGCTGCATTTACAAACACTTTGCGATACCCTTTCGGTGAAATGAACACTCCGCTTTATGAAAACTGCGGCTCGATCGAAACTTTGGTGCATATCCTGCTTGAGTGTCCAGCGTTTGCTGACGAGCGTGCGTACTATGAATATTGCAGGGAGAAGCCCTCCCCACTGGAAACAATAGACAGTGTTGACCAGATATTTAGGGGAATCCCCCAAGGTGGAGTAGTTATAGATCAATTATAGATCGAGTTATAGATAAATTCGCTCTCGCCCTACCATAAGCTTGCCGTCCCGGTTAGCTCAATTGGTAGAGCGACTGCTCCGGTGTAGCGGTGGTCCCGGGTGCGAACCCCAGACCAGGACGAATTTTTCTTTAACTACGAAGTTTCTGTGAAAGCTGTATAGCTTTCCTTTGTGGCCGTATGGCTTCGCTCGGGTGGACGTCAAAGGGTAATTACTCCCTTATTATAATAGACAGTGTTCTAGGTCCCATCCATGCCCTAGGTAACAGACATGCAATGACCTTTGTTTACATATTTAAATGATGTCGGATGCCTTGACGAACTCTAAATTCAGCCTGCATGTTATCCTCATGCAATCTTCACGCCGTGAACTTTGTTAGCCCATTTATAAGACTATGCACTTCATCATCGCATATGTTACATCATTACTCTCCGCTGCACCGTAGTATGAATTTAATGGTCGCATTTTCTGTTATCCGCTTTTTGTTCTTTAATTTTACCTTATTCGCACCATTCACCTTAGGTATTTATCTCCCAAATTTCCTGCGCCGTGCAGAGTAGCCTGCCAGCGATTTTTAAACGCCGCCTAAATTTTCTTCTTTTGCATTCAAGGGCTTCTCTCTCTCTCTGGAACGGACGATGCAGATCCCGATTAGCCCTGCCTGCGTAGGTATTCCTGTCCACGGGGGTCTCGGACTTTATACAGATACTGATCCCATAGAGTCTGTGCAAGTTGGTCCCTATTACCCTTGAAATTTTGAATTGCTCGTTGCAGATATTTTTGTGCGCGTCTTAGTTGGCCATATGAAGCTGCGGAGCAGCCTCTAAGTATTGCGACTGGACATTTGCCTAGCACCAGAGTTACAACGATCCACCCACTTAGAATCGCTGAGCTGGGCAGCATACTCAGCCGCCTTTTGGGGGAGGTCGTGTAACTGCATGAGCGCCCTGTTATGTTTCTGACATCGCCATCTCTTAGTGAAGCTGCGCCGCGCTTCCCAAATATGAAGGAGATAGTTGTCCACATCCGTCACCTTACCTGTGAGTTGTGTTTGCTTCTCGTGTTTGTGTAGGGTTTGGAGGAGAGTGTGGGACCAGGAAGAATAGTTGTTTTGGAGAAGACTGTACGGGGGCAGGGAATGACGGAAGGCCACCCAGCCTGGCCTGCGCTATGGTGAGGGGTAGGGGCGAGTGTAAGTGGTAGTGTTCATGCAGTGGTCACTGCCATGGGTGACCTCGGTGTTAATCCAGTCGGCGCTTCTTATGTTGTGGGTGAGGGTAAGATCGGGACAGGTGTCCCAAGTTACAGAGATACCCACACGTGTTGGATAGGCGGAGTAGTATGGAGAGTAATACCCAGTGTGAAGATCAGTTCCGCAAGCTTTCTGGCACGCGACTCCTCCTTGCCATACCCCACAACCCAATGGGGGTGTAAAAAACACCCGCAATCAGAAAGGGGTCGCGACTTGCAACCTTTTAGCGCTTTGCTAAAGATGTCCGAGAACGTAATGTTCTTAAGTTTAAGGGGGCAGTAGGGTGCTTCACCTAAGACTTTACACAATTTCGAAATTGACTTTTTGAGTTAGAAGAGCGCATTTTGTCTTAGCATTGTCAGCGGCATACTACGTTAGAATACAGCTAAGATGTGCGAACTACGAGAATGGCTAACAAATATTGAGTAGTTAACTTTTTATCTTTTACTGTTAGGCTCAATTATTGAGAACCCTGTAGTGCACCGTTATTATTATCTATATGAGTTTTTAGAACTTCGGAAACGGAGTTACCCTCGGCGCTGCGGACCAACAAATTTTGGCTATTTCAGAGTTACATGCACTGGAGAGGTTGCTTTGCCTACAAGCTCCTCGAAAGCGCATGTATTTTGGCGCGATGTCGCCAAAATTTGCCCTGAGGCTCGGGTCCCTCAGGGCGCACCACTGGGCCCGCCGACGACGACTGCGCAGAAGGTGGGTCTGCATGTGCAGAGCGTAACATTTTGTATTCAGCAGCTAGCAGAGCTGCCTGCGCGCGAAGCGCCACCACCTAGCGGCAATTTTCCGGAATTGTCCAGAATTTGGCAGGAACTGATGTTTGTGGCAGGTGGGAGAATTTTTTCTTGGGTACGGTATGCCTCATTCCGGAGCTTTTTCGGTTCCTTGCATAAATTTTAACAAGGAGTGTGCAATAAGAATCACACTAATGCCCTACGTGCTGAAACGCCATATGCCGTAGAAGGCCCGGTAATCGCAGAAGATAAAAATATAGTGACGGGTATGCTGTAAAAATGATAGTTACGGGTTTTTGCTACCTAACAACTATTGCTTTTGGTTCAGGCATGCACTGAGTTACTGAGCGGTACTATACTATTTCATTAACGAAATAGTAAAAAAATAAAGGAAGGCTGGCTATACAGTAAAGAAGTAGGGAACTATGCGTTTATTAAAATAAGATCACGCCAGCGCCGAGAACTGCTTGGGGGCCGCCTTGAGGATTGAAGCAGACGACGCGGCTATAGGCGCGTCGCCTACTGCCCACGGCGCCCCGGCAGGAGGAAAGCGTACCGCGACGCCGGAAAGCGAACGTCCACCACATCGGCTCCAGCGATTTTCACCCGGAAGGCCGGAAATTTTCTGCGCACCTCGGAAACTTTGCTGCCATCTTTCTAAAGTTGCCCGGACTAGGAAGAGACCAATTACACCCAGTAAGGACCTTTTGGGGGCATTTCATGCTCGATTTCCGATTCCTTCCCGTGGTAGCTCCGCTTAGTCTAACGAGAGCTAGCGCCAGCATCGCCTTGGACGGGAATTTGCCGCCGCCGCCGGCCAAATCTGCCGCCTCTACTTTCCGGGGTTACAATCCGTCTACCCTGTCATGGACCCAAATCACCCCTGGCGCTGCTCACGACGCTGCGGAATCGCCTTACGCTGTTTCTGACGAGAGCCCCTAGACGTTGCTTGCGATGCGCATGAGTGGCCCACGCCCCAAAGTGGCTGCCCCTGCCGCCTCCGAAGCTGACGTTGTGGCTCGAATTACTCCTGCTACAGAGGCCGGCGCGAGCGTTCAGCCGGTACAGGTGCCGTACAGGCGCAGGATGCTTTGCTTCGAGAAGGGAGATATCACTGCAGTGGTGAAACCGGGGCCACCGTTGACTTCCGCCCGAGCAAGCGAGCAAGAAGCGAGCAAGCGAGCATCTCGTTTAACCGTAGTTTCTGCATCAAGTTGAGGTAGCGGGCGAGTTGCACCTTGGCTTTTAAGCACATATTATTGTTGACCACAAGGTCACTGAACCTAAACAGCAGATCTAGGAAGGGGGAACGTTTCCGAGGGAGCGTTTATTACTTCCCGGCTCTGCTTAACGCGCCACGAGTGAAACAGCAGCATTGTGCGCGCATTTTGCTGGGTTTCCAGTGCACAATGATTGAGTCACTATCCTGTGGTCACATGCCTCGCAGTGGTCGGCCACTGCGCTTCACTCATTTTGACATCAACTTTGTGCTGCTTCCTCGTTTCCTTGGAACACTTTCTTGCCCCAACCCACAACGCCGGGTACTGAGAACAGGATTTTTAGCACACAACGCTTTGAGCCTTTTCTTTTGGATGGCGCTCTTTCGGGCGAGCCAGTGCACGTCCGGTGGTGGTAATTGACTTGAGCATTGTTCGCGGCCCTTCCTTTCCGAGAATACGAGGCGAGGTTGTGCAGGCGCTTTTTACGCATGGCCTGTATATGCGTCTTTCACGCTGGCGTATGCTTGTGCTAGGCGTAGAATTTTTTGGTTGTGTCTTTTTTGGTTTAAGGTGATACGTAGAATGAACAAACTGTAGTACCCTTTTCTTTGGAAGTCAGTGAAAAAATAGTCGTCATATTTTTTCAGCATCACGGAAAGCTGTGATCTGCACTCATCGCAGCGCCGAATCCGCATCAGTAGCTTCTCCAGTCCTGGAAGTGTCGTCACGACCTCTGGACCAATAACGGGCGGCGGCGCGCCGCACGGAGTGCCCCGCAACACAGGCCGCATATTTGTGCTAAAAAAGGCAATTCGCGCTTGTTTCTGCCTTATTCGGGTTCGATATTCGAGCATAAAGCATGACAAACTACAGGACGCCACTGCCAACCTGATTTTCAAAAACTGTGCTTCAGTCTCCCTTTAACGGGTTGAATGACCGCTTGCGACTAAAAGGAATACATAATTTTTAAGCGTTCTAATTAGGGGTGTGCGAATATTCGAAATTTTCGAATATAATTCGAATATTATATTTTTAGTATTCGCATTCGATTCGAAATCCAAGTATTTGTGTTGTCTCGAATATTCGACCCGACGCGCATATTCGTATCTAGTCGAATATTCATTGTGAGCACCGGCGTTCATTTCGGTCCGCAAGCCCTATTGACAGAGACATAACAACAAGGCGGCGCCCAGAGCAATGCGCATTCCTTCCTCCAAGGGCCATGCCGTAGCTGACTGCGCTGGTGAGCTTCTTTGTGGCTATACCTGCGAAGCTGGTATAGTCAGAGCTGTGCACGCAGTACCTCGCAATACGTGCCAGTTCAGTGCCAAGTGAGAGGGCATTTTCTGTGGCTGGAGGAGTCGTTTAAGCTAGAAGGGAACTACTTCTGCCTGATCATGTGGAGCAGCGGGTTTTCCTTCACGACAACCTTTTATGTTCATCCCAGGAACGCGCGTTCGTGCTGATGGCAAGCTAGCCTTAATGCTGAATACCAACCATTTTCTCTAATATTTCCACTCTTCTAAGAATAATGTTTGAAACTGAAACTTTTTGTGCAGCCACACACACCTTTTGTGTTCATTTAATCATCGATAGTTGAACTGCGATGTTCTTGGGTGCTCAAATAAATGTTTTGTAGTGGTTAAATGCGTCTGTCCTTGATTATTCGATATTCGATTCGATATTCGGAGCCAAGTATTCGTATTCGATTCGTATTCGAAGAATGATATTCGCACACCCCTAGTTCTAATGCAATTTGCGGTTGTAACGGCAGAGGGGCGTCATCCATCACCGATGTGTCTGGCGTCATGAAATGCACGCTAACTTTGATGCTCTTAACAATTACAGCCGTGAAATGTGCCGCCCTGCTCTTTAAACTGTTGTGCGAGTCGGGCATCGTAAACTTTTGGCCCCGGATGGACCTCTGAATCGCGCATGCGCACAGGAAGCAAACTGGGCGCTCTCAGAGCAGGCGAAAGGCAGTTGCGTTTTTGCGGCGTATCTCTCATGTGGCCGCGTCTGGCGCAGAGCAAGCGCCATGGGCCACAAGAGCTCGGTTGGCCGGTTTGTGGAGTCGAAACAGCAGAGCCCTTACAACCGGCTTTTAAAAAGCGGCGTAACGCTCATCCCAAATTCCTTATTTCCTCCATGATATACAGTCGTGGACAAGATTTTTGGGGGCGCGTATTTGCGAGTGAAAAATAAATTCTTCTTTGCCTCACTAGCCATTCAGACCGAATACATTCCGATGAATGGAGCGCGCATGCCGTCTCATGCTTCTAGGCTTTTCAATGACCTGCTTTGCCGGACCACGTGGCGTTAATTTTTTAGTCCGCGGCACCGCATTCCGCGAACTTTTCGCCATGACAGAAAAGCCTTTCTAGACAGTGTGATTAGAATGGATTTGCTTTTAAGTCGGCAAGCGCGGCTTTTGAAGCATCTGTGCAATATATTCGAAATGCTGGCGATGCACAACAATTAAGACAGAAATCAGGGCTCGAAGAAAACCTTTTGTGCTCTGTACTTTCTCGGAGGCTGTACAGCAACCCCCTCCCCACCAACCTCTCCTGACGGTGCCCTTGTCGAAATCCCCGATTTTACACATAAGGTTACGTTGAACATACTAAAAAATCCTGGTTAACCCTTGAAATAAACTCTAGCATGAACGGCACGCCGCACATCACCGCCAAGCGGAGAGGAATGGCGCAGGAACCTCTTTTTCAAACTCCGATCAGAACCATTTGGATGGTACAAACAAGGGCAGCTGTATATTCTTTCCACCCCAGAACACCATAGAATTCTATTTGATTATAACCGTATTAGAAGAATTACAATTCTTTTCAGAAACCAAAGGCTCATGAAATAGAATACATTAGAAAGCGCGTTCTTGACATTAGTTTTAAAGCGTTGGTAATTAATTCAACATCCGGCCGAAACAAATGACGCTTGGTAGGCACAAAAAGGTCTCCATAGCGGACACGCAGGCCCAAATATTTTCAAGTAGTGTCATTAGAACGCGCATTTGGCGCAGCTCAGAGGGCTGCTAAATTCGACTTGAAGATAGCGACGCCGCTATTACTCGGAAAAGGGCGGTAATAATGATATACCTCGTTCGTAAAAATCATTAAAGTCCCATATCTGTTGTTCAGACTTATGTAGTTGTTATAAACGCGGATGTGTTCTTTTGCAGCCAGCCTTGGGTTAAACGTTAGGAAGTCTGCGCTCACCTGTACCTCGTGGAACGCCACGTTCCGAGGACAGACGTCGACTGGTTTGTGGACAGCAGCTGCCCTTTCGGCTTTCTCCTTCCTCTGTTTGCGCACCGCCCGGCGAAGAGCCTCGTTTTCTTCACGTACTCGAACTACCTCTTCCAACAATTCGAGCTCTGCGTACAGCATCCGCAGCTGTTCAAGCCGCCAGCGCATGCGCTCAGCATCCCCGAACTCGCTGGACTGCAATGTCGGGTTGCTCCCTTCTTGCCGGATGCCATGCTCTGGGTTCCAGGCGAAATCGTCTAGACTGACGCCTCGATGCTCGTGAGGGTGGCTGGGACCGGGGCGCTCCGAGTCTAAAGGAGCTGGTCGTTCGGACTGCATCACACTTGTGCTTCGTATAGCACCCTCTATCACGGATAGGGTTCCATGATTTGGCATAGGCAACTGCCAGTCTGCGGTGTTCCTTGGTGCTAAGAACAGATCATAGCTGTTACCAGGTGGTGGATAAAAGAAATCCTCCTCTAAAAACGCTATGTCTGCTTGGTCTTCCGAGCTTGTTCCAATCCAGGGGTCGGCAGGAAAGGAAAAGGTGGATTCTTGACCATCAGGTGGTAGATGGGTGGGCGTAGGCAAATCTATGCTGCTGCATGGCCCGGGATCAAATGAAAGTGCGAATTCATGGTTATTACCATGTACGGGGGTGGAGGTCATGAAGGGGTAGGCAGGAAAGGAAATGCTGGATTCTTGGCCATTGCGTAGTAGACGAGTGGGTATAGCCATTTCTATCCTGCTGCATGGCTCTGGATCAAACGAAAGTGCAAATTCATGGTTATTACCATGTAGGGGGGTGGATGTGGTGAAACCTAGGCTGTTCATAGGCAGCTCCACCGTTTCGTAGTTTTGTGGAGTTCCTACTTGTACCAACTGATAGTTCTGAAATTCTGGGATTTCGGTCACTCGACTTGGCTCATGCTGTAACAAATTCGCAGGATCGAGCAACTCTTCGTGGGGTGTTCCGACGCAGTCGATGCGACTTCGCCGACGCGATGGGGAATGGTCAGTCACTTCTCCCGGAGATAGCATTACCTCCTCGACATCTGCCCAACAGTAGGGGCCCTGAGCGGGTTCGTAACCATTTTGTTCTAGGTTCGCGATCTCTCCCTCTTTTTCCATTCCTGGCTGGGCACTACGAGACCACTGCAGCCTTTCATCGGGTTGCTTTTCGTTCAGGCGCTCATTATTTCTTTTAGATTTCTTCTTGTTGGAAGACTTTCGGATAGGTATGTTGAGATTCTCGCTTGCAGGTCTTTGAGCAGCGTCATCCGTGTTGTCTACTTCATCCGAAGACTGCTCACAAAGCTTTGATTGTTCTGGTTTCTTCTTTTTCGAAGCAGAATATTTCGAACCCATCCGAAGCAAATCGGCTGGTTCTTTCTTCTGCCGTTTTATCTCCTGAGCCGTTAGCTGGTCGCATTTGGGATGGGCTGTCTCTTGAGGTTGGCAAATTAAATTGCACACAAATTTCGTCTTTTTTCCTTGGCCATCCTCTGCATCCGAATGTGTTGAGTTCGCGGAAAGTGAACGTCGCGTTTCTCTGCGTGATACCTGCGGTGGTACAGAGGCAGCACCACTGGGAAACCTCACAGCCGTCTGCTTGCAGTGAGGTGTCGCGCCCTCTGGAGCGGCAGTGTTGCCGATGAGTCTTGCCTCTATGTCGAATTCATCGCTACATGCAGCCTCTTCGTGTCGCACACAGCTTGTGCCTGGCAGGTAAACGTAGCGCTGAGACCCACGAGGCCGGATTGGTGTCTGCGCAGGCCTTTCTTGTGGGCTCTCATGTCCGTCATCCCCACTTAATGTCCAAGAGCATGGATACCTGTCTTTCGGCGCTTGTTCCGTTTTGTCGCCGGCGAAGCAGCGATCCTCTGCTGAATCTTGCGATGCGTGCGGCTGTTCAGGAACAACAGGAACTGTTGGAGCACTTAAATGCGGCATGTCACTCACGTCTGCGACCTGAGAGGACAGCAATTTTTGTTCACTCCTGTGTTCAGTGTCCATGAGCTCTGCGCTCAATTCAGGCTGAAGCAGGAGAGAAGCCGCTGATGGTTGACTCGAATCTTCGAAAAAGGTTTGAACTGATTCCGGTTGGTCACCTGTGGGAGTCCCAGCAGTCACTCCAGTCGAAGCGCATATTCCCTTTACAGCAGATTCAGCATCTGAAGTCACCGTGGATTCTGAGGAGATGCCGCCTACCGACCGGGTGTCGCCATCTTTGTTCAGTTGTTGGGTACACCCCGTGATTTTGTCTTCCCGGCACAAGGCGGTGCAGGATGAAGTTGCTGAGAATTCTGATGCTTCCGCGTTGAGCGGGGTGGTTTCATCTTCGAGACATGCAGTCTCTTCACCTGGTGGCAGCACAAAGCCATTTCCGAGAGAGCGTCGCCGCGGTTGCTGTTCCTCCGGCAAGACGAACGCTGCATGAACGGGTTGCACTGATGGAGCTGCGTCGTTCGGCGACGCTATCACGTGCAGCTCCATTGCATCTTGATCTTCAGAGGTTTTTGCCGCCGTCTCCATGTCTACGCCCTTCGAAGTTGTTGCGGCGTGACTGCGATAGCTGTCATGGTGAGCAGCCGTCACAGAGGCTAAACATGGCGCCCTTCCAGCGCCGTCGGCACGTGCATTAAAATGGATGCTCTTCTTTTTCTACCACGAAAAGTAACTTCGTCTTTCACGCCCTCTCAAGATTACCTGCATTAAATGTGCAGGGCACTAATATATATTTAAAAACTTTTTTTTTTGGCTGCTGGAAGAAAAATATTTTTTCTCCCTCCGTGGCGTTACACACCTTGACCGAGTGGAGCGGGAAAGCGTCTGCCGGCAACGCATGCGCAGGGCATGAAAGTGGGCTCTGCATAGAACACCGGGGCGCGTATTCGCCAACTGCAGCCTGTACAGCCACAAGGCTTGAAACCACGGTGAATTGATCACGGTGACTGAAGATTGTCACAACGGCTTACCTAAAAGGGATAATAAATCCTCTTAAACGGCGTTATATGCCACTAAGCATCACGATTTGCGACCTAAAAGGGGAAAAATTGAAAAAAAAAATGAAATTAAAAAAACAATAAAATTACAGCACAGAGAGCGGAGTCGAACGGCCGACCTTCCATACGCGACACGTGCCTCTAATCCACTGCGCCATAGCGGCGATGTCAAGCCGTCGTTCTGAATGAATATTTATAACCAGCCTTAATGTGGCTGCTACCTGCCGGTGGGCGGCGCTGTCATCGCTGGCTGTACCGGCTGCATTTGGCGAACACGCCACCGGGGCCCTAGACGCGTTCAATGGGACGCTGGTTTTCTTCGATGCAACGCCCGGTCGCACACATCCAAAGCTTCCGGCTGGGCATGGTGATAATAAAACATTGAAACCAGCATTGTGTCTTATATCGTCGGAGGTATCGCTCGACATTCGGTTCAGCAGCGTTGTCCCCCTCTAACTTTTTCTTCTGCAGCCACGAGTCATCAGCTAATGGCCCTCCCTGTGTTTCGTGCTGCGGAACGTCAAGCGACTCGCTTACGATCACGTGTCATCCCCTGCTTCATGTTAGGCTGGAACATCCATCTCCCGCGCCTCAGATACCGGAAGGTATTCAGCTGGTGTGTATGCGTCAAAGTCCTCAGTCAACATTGCGAATATGATTCAGCGCCTCTGCTGACGGCCTGCACGCTCCTGTCACATAGAGTTCCATTGGCCAGTCCAGCCATTCAGAACGGAGCCGACGAGCGACACTGTGTTCCTACTTTATATATGTTCTGCCGTCAGGTGACGCCGTTGCCGTAGATGAAAGGCGAAACGAACTGAAAGAAAGAAATTGTTCAGAAAATATGGCTCCTTCACATTATCTGCAATTGACTTGCTGCTAATAAAAACGCAGAATTACCTACACGGTCCAGACAAAAGCCGCTTGAAGCGCTGTCTTCAAAATTAATTTTAAATGAGATGGGCGCATATGTGCACAGGCGTGGAAAAAAAGCAATAAAGACATGAAGCAATGAATGACGCAGCTGTTGCCGCATAAAACAATCATTTATAACCAAACTGGTACTAGTTTCTTGAGTCCTGCGGGTGCTGCGTTTTTTTTTTCTCCTGAAGTGGCAGATTTCCTAGTTGGCTGGAGCCAGCCATGAAAGTGTTTCTGCAATGTGAAGTCTCATGGAGCCTGTCGGAGTAATCTGGTGCTGGAATGTAATGGCTTGCGACTAGCGCACTGGAGAGAATTCCGAGAGGGTGGCGGAGATGTCTACCCTTCAGTGGTAAATACTCGTGATGTAGTTCTAGGAGAAATCAAGCTCGTTTTGGGTAGCCACCGGCCCCGTAAATTGTTCCCCGTGTGGATGCACGATTGGGTGGACCGAGTCCCGAGAGAACTGGCGCCAGGCCTCTGGCAGAGAAGTGGCAGGAGCCCAACCTCTGGCTCTCAGCGCCCTTGGTGTTTCGACATGCCTCATTTGCAAATCTCCTTGTCCCCCACCTCCTTGCTCGGCCTGGGTGCTGAAAACCGCGCCACTTGGTGAGCGTTTCCTGTGCTTCAAAACAATTTTAATGACAGAGGAAAAGCCAGATATCAGGAGCAGCGTATAGGACTGGAGTAGTACGGTGAGTAGAAAGCGCTCTCTGCTGTGTACAAGTTGGCAGGAAAATCTTGACTCAGAATTGAAGATTTTTTTTACTCTTGTGTATTGACTCCACTAGTGATTTCTTCGGCGAATACTGAAAGATGAAAGCATTGACTTAAATTCTCAAGTTCCCATGAATAAAATGCCTACATTTGGTATGCCGCGGTTTTGTATGCCGCGGCTGAAGATTTTATAAAGATACAGCTTTGAAATCGTCACCACCAGCACATCCTATTCAGTAGAGGAATTAGCATATGAAGTACCGTGCAAGCAAGCCGAAATTTCTCGGCACTGGAAGAAACAATTTTCTGCAGTGTACAGTGTCTGTGAATCTCTTGAGGGTCTGCATGAACTACAGCAGCACTCATAGTACCATAAAACAAGTTCTGTTTTTTGCCCTCAACAGATTTTGCCATGGTTTGTGCATAATCGATTATAAGCAGTGAGAACCCTTTGAGGAAGAAAGCATGACAACGCGCAACCGGCCCAGTCGCCGCCGGTGGTCGCGCGAATATCTTATAGGCATAAAGCCTGTAGAAGAGCCCCGTCACACGGATTAGGAATTCTCTCCTTCAGTAGAAGGTTTCTCAGCCATAGGAACAGTCACCGAACTTAACAGGCGTGCCGAGACAACGGGAAGACATCTACGGAATGTCCTCAGAATGCCTCATTGAGGATATTCCTATATCCTCCAGTAGTCCCCAAGTCCCATAGTGCCATAGCCTTAGTCGCTTTGGGACGTTAAACCCCATAAACCGACCGACCGACCGACCGACCGACCGACCGACCGACCGACCGACCGACCGACCGACCGACCGACCGACCGACCGACCGACCGACCGACCGACCGACCGACCGACCGACCGACCGACCGACCGACCGACCGACCGACCGACCGACCGACCGACCGACCGACCGACCGACCGACCGACCGACCGACCGACCGACCGACCGACCGACCGACCGACCGACCGACCGACCGACCGACCGACCGACCGACCGACCGACCGACCGACCGACCGACCGACCGACCGACCGACCGACCGACCGACCGACCGACCGACCGACCGACCGACCGACCGACCGACCGACCGACCGACCGACCGACCGACCGACCGACCGACCGACCGACCGACCGACCGACCGACCGACCGACCGACCGACCGACCGACCGACCGACCGACCGACCGACCGACCGACCGACCGACCGACCGACCGACCGACCGACCGACCGACCGACCGACCGACCGACCGACCGACCGACCGACCGACCGACCGACCGACCGACCGACCGACCGACCGACCGACCGACCGACCGACCGACCGACCGACCGACCGACCGACCGACCGACCGACCGACCGACCGACCGACCGACCGACCGACCGACCGACCGACCGACCGACCGACCGACCGACCGACCGACCGACCGACCGACCGACCGACCGACCGACCGACCGACCGACCGACCGACCGACCGACCGACCGACCGACCGACCGACCGACCGACCGACCGACCGACCGACCGACCGACCGACCGACCGACCGACCGACCGACCGACCGACCGACCGACCGACCGACCGACCGACCGACCGACCGACCGACCGACCGACCGACCGACCGACCGACCGACCGACCGACCGACCGACCGACCGACCGACCGACCGACCGACCGACCGACCGACCGACCGACCGACCGACCGACCGACCGACCGACCGACCGACCGACCGACCGACCGACCGACCGACCGACCGACCGACCGACCGACCGACCGACCGACCGACCGACCGACCGACCGACCGACCGACCGACCGACCGACCGACCGACCGACCGACCGACCGACCGACCGACCGACCGACCGACCGACCGACCGACCGACCGACCGACCGACCGACCGACCGACCGACCGACCGACCGACCGACCGACCGACCGACCGACCGACCGACCGACCGACCGACCGACCGACCGACCGACCGACCGACCGACCGACCGACCGACCGACCGACCGACCGACCGACCGACCGACCGACCGACCGACCGACCGACCGACCGACCGACCGACCGACCGACCGACCGACCGACCGACCGACCGACCGACCGACCGACCGACCGACCGACCGACCGACCGACCGACCGACCGACCGACCGACCGACCGACCGACCGACCGACCGACCGACCGACCGACCGACCGACCGACCGACCGACCGACCGACCGACCGACCGACCGACCGACCGACCGACCGACCGACCGACCGACCGACCGACCGACCGACCGACCGACCGACCGACCGACCGACCGACCGACCGACCGACCGACCGACCGACCGACCGACCGACCGACCGACCGACCGACCGACCGACCGACCGACCGACCGACCGACCGACCGACCGACCGACCGACCGACCGACCGACCGACCGACCGACCGACCGACCGACCGACCGACCGACCGACCGACCGACCAGTCCCCAAGTCATCCTCACGCACTCCAAACGGGTTCTTTATTGTCCGTGAAAAGCACATCGACCGTGCTCAGGGTCATATTTCACGAAAATTTTCTGCAACGTTCCAGGACGCACTCCGGAATGTGTTCTCTCATGTTACGATTAAATTTCAAGGAAGATCTTGAGCCGTGCTTGGCTTAAATAACTGCTAACAAAATGCTTATCTTTTATTCACTGTATTCTAGTCCCCTGCAAAAGAGTGCACTTGTGCAACAGAATGTGTCAAAAATTGTCAGCAACGAGCACAATGATATGCATCACTCTCAGTGAAATTTCCTGCTGGTGTCAGTGCTCCAAGAAACCTTGAAGTTGTCTGAATACGAAACAGGATACACACGGCTATGAAAGTGCTGTTCACATGCATATAGAAGACTTAAATTTACTCAAACTACGTATATTTGTAAATACACACCATAGCTTGTGGGCACAGGCTAAGAGCTCGCTATGTGAATATGTTTAAAGACAGTCAAAGATTAAAGCTTTCCCATCTGTAATGTTAAGGGCAGCTGTAGTTTTCTTAGAGTTTCGAAACCAAATCCACGCTATTTAACTGGGTTGTTCCTTTGCAGGGAACTCTCGGGAAGATTCAAGCAACAGCGCTGGAGCGCACCGTACCGGTCGCTAAGCGTCCATCTACTTTTTTCACAGGGTGTATGTTGCCGTCAGAAAGCTGAAAATAGGGATTATTTTACGCTTTTCCCGGATTTCTGTGCCCTCAGGAGCACCTTGTTCGTCTGCTTTACGATAGGGACTTCGAACTTCCCGCCACCCCAGTCTACCAGCCAACGTTCCGACGACGCTATCACGGACTATCAGCGATTGCACTACTGTGCGGACGGAGTTGCTCATTCCAGCAGCAGCAGCAGCCGAGCGCTTCGAAGCGGTCCCTGAGCGTCCATCTGCTATTATGCGAAGCATATTAACGTAGGTTTCGGGCCTTCGCGCGACGCCCGGCGGTGGCCACCATTGACCCTGAAGTGGGGTCACGTGACATGACGTCACGTGATGACGTCACAGCGGCTGCAGATGGGGCCTCATATCGCGCCGTCGGTCGCCTTCCGGCGGTGGCCACCATTGACCTTCAAGTGACCTTCAAGTAGGTCACGTGACATGACTTCGCGCCGTCGCGCGCGACGCGGCGGCGGCGCCACGATCGCTGCATCACGTGATATGTGACGTTAGCCAGGGACGAAGCGGGGCGCGCCCGCCGTCGCGTCAGTCTCTGTGCCCGATTTGGTCATTTTTTAGGAGACTGCGTACCTTTGACAATAAGTTACTACAAGAGACTCGGTCAAAAGCTTTTTCGAAGTCGAGGAAAACCATGTCAATTTGCTCACCTTTATCTAGTAGCTCCATCAGTTCATTTGTCGTGTGAATAAGTTGAGTTACCGTCGACAGACAGCGGCGAAACCCGTGCTGAGCGCTAGAAAAGAAGTCATTAGCTTCCAGAAACGAAGATAAGTGCTTGAAAAGAATATGTTCCATAATTTTGCTACAAGAACACAATAAAGAGACTGGTCTATAATTCGTTACACTGAGTTTGTCGCCTGATTTATGAATCGGTACTATTTTAGCAGTTTTCCAGTCTGTTGGAATTTCTGCTTTCCGCAGACTTTCATTAAATACAACAAAAAGATACTTCGCGCACCACTCTGCGTATCTGTAAAGGAACATATTTGGTATGCCATCTGGGCCTGAAGACTTCTTGTGTTCAGGTTAAGTAGGGCTGAAAATACACCTTCCTCAGTGATGATGAGATTCGGTACCTCAAAACCAGTGTGATCAAATACAAGTTACATGAAGCAAAGATCCCCTTGGAGAAGGAGAAATAATTCTCCCAGGCGTTTGGTAAGAGTGAGGCCGGACAGAACACTGCGCCTGTTGGAAATAGCCGACTTTCGGAGTTAAGTGGCGCAAAGCCCAATTCGTGCGGATGCAATGACAACTGGCTGGTTATCCCGGAGCTCCGGAATTAATCCTCGCCGCTGCACCTATATTTTGTTGAAAGCAAAATGCTAAAACGCCTGCGCGCTTAGATATTGCTGCACTTTAAAGGAGTATAGACACCTAATTTTGATGGCCTGTTGTATTCTTTACAATGATGCGGAAGACAATACTACGCAGGAATCACCATGTGGTGTTCCCCTCCTACCTCTAAATTATCTTTAATCGAATTCTTCTACCATGCTGTTTCGGTTTCAGTAGCTGAATGACGGCTGTGACGTTATATGTGACGTGAGGAATCGAAAAACTGGGACATAATCACTGCATCATCGTTTTAATTCGCTATAGTACTGAAGCCAGCCTTCGTCAACAGCCGGGATGATAATGATTGCAGAAGCAATGCTTGTATTGCTGTTTTTATGCCTCATGTGACCTATAACCACATTTTGATGCCCCATTCACCGTTCGGCTTTTGGAACCGAAAGAGCATGATGAAAAAAATTCCATTGTAAACTATTTAGCGGTCATAGGGGAATAGCACGTCGTAGTACAGGTATATAATGCTTTACGCACCATTGCAAAGATGAAAACACGCACCGAAAAGTTAGATGTCTGTACGCCTTTAAAAAACTTTACGTTGTGACAATTTATCCCGAGCCTGCACCTACCGCTTGCCGTCTAGTCCGCTGCGTTGATCTACCAGAGTAAGCGCCATCAATGAATCCCCTTAGCAAAGCGATTCCTAAATTGATGCAATCTATGCTCAACTACAGCAATAGTTTTAGTTGTGTATGGTTTCTGCATTTGCCACTGGTCGTTATGAGGAAAGTCGCAGCGCAAAGCTTCGACTGCTTTCTTTACATTCTGATCGTCAACCAGTGGCGTAGCTTTAGTACCGGCGAGTTTTCGTTTTCAACCTCCCATATAAGTGTTGGTAATGCTTCCTGGGGTCACTCAAAGGGTGTTGTAATTCTTGTGTCTAAAAGACCGATTGCCTTAATACGACTCCTGTGAAGGGATTTAAAAATTGGAGAGGACACCTAAGCTCCGCCTTAAGGGCATGACGCGTAGAGCAGTGGCTTAGGCTTGCCATTCTGCGAAGTTAGACATTTTTTAACGCATTTGTCATTTTTTTTCAAATTATTTCTAAGAATTGATCAATACACGCTCTAAATTTTCTTACTTAGCACCATCAAGCATCGTCTTTTCATTCTAAGCGTTTTGAAACCTTCGAACCCCCTTTTTTTAAGTTCTTTTATATTTTCATTTCTTTAATTAATCATCATAATCATCATCAGCCTGACTACGCCCACTGCACTGGAGAGGCCTCTCCCATGTCTCTCCATCTAACCCTGTCCTGTGCCAGCTGAGGCCACCGTTTCACCGCAAACTTCTTAATCTCATCCACCCACCTAACTTTCTGCCGCCCCCTGCTACGCTTGCCTTCTCTTGGGATTCACTCCTTTACCGTTAAGGACCGGCGGTTATCTTGCGTTCGCATCACATGCCTGGCCCAAGCCTATATCTTCCTCTTGATTTAGACAACGATGTCATAACCCGTGTTTGTTTCCTCACTCACTCCGCCCGCTTCCGATCTGTTAGTCACACCTATAATTTTTTTCCATAGCTCGCTGCGTTGTCCTTAACTTAAGCTGAACTATATTCGTTAGCCTCTACGTTTCTACCACATAGGTGAGTACCCGTAAGATACAGCTGTTGTATGCTTTTATCTTGAGGAATATTGGTAAACTGTGACTCATAATCTGATAGAATCTGCCATATGCACTCCGCCCCATTCTTATCCTTCTAGTTATCTCCTTCTCATGATCTGTATCAGCTGTCACTAGGTGCCCTAAGTACACATATTCCCTTACGACTTCCAGCCACTCGCTGTCAATTTCGAACTCCTCTTCCCTCGCTAGACTGTTGAACATTTCTTTGGTTTTCTGCATGTGAATTTTCAGACCCACCGTTCTGCTCTGCCTGTCTAACTCATTAATCATGCTTTGCAGTTCATGTCCTGAGGGACTTAGCAAGGCAGTTTCATCAGCGAATAGCAGATTATTTAAGTATTCTCCATTAATTATTATTCTTATTGCCCAACTGTTTTTAATTCAGGACTGGGAATACCTCCTGTAATCAGACGGCGAATAGCATTAATGATGTGTTAATCATTTCATTAACTCTTCATCGCCTATCGCACACCAGTAAATCATCAATCACTAGAACCACAAATTACCAAGATGCGATTGTTTTTACGCAGCACCCGATCATTTCCGACACGCGGTGCGGACTACGCAGACGGCTTTTCGACCGAACGAGCTGTATATGGTGTCGCGTAAAACAAAGCCCCTATCTTCTTCCCAACCAGGACCAGGCGAGTCCCAGCCAAAAGGGCGACAAGACAGCACCGAGTGCTCATCACTCCGGGTGACTCAGCAGCGGCATTTCGGCGCCAAGCCTACAGCAGCACCGTCCGTTCTTGGCTGACCATTCCGCACCCACCCGCTCCCAGGACGCGACCCCGGCCAGCTCTGTGTAGCCTCATCCCTAAATAAACTTCAAGACCCCTCAATAATTTATCTTTGGCTAGTTCCTGGGAACACGGCGGGCGCCTGAGACACCGAGGCCTCAACTGTCTTTTCTGTTTTGCAGTGATAGCTGTATTGAAAATTGGCGGAGCGAACGTAACAGCGCTTTTCGTCCTCTCGTTCAGTATGCACCAACCAACCCGTATCTGCGCTCTTCTGGCATAAAAGATACACGTTTTAAGCCTACCGGAGACGTATTAGCGAAGAGCTATACCGGTTAACCTGACGCCTACCGCGCACACGCTCACACGGGTGGGACCAGACGGGGTCACTGCGCGCGCGCAGGAGGCATCCGAGAAGCCGGTATACGTCTCCGCTAGTAAGCTCCCGGTATACTAAAAACGTCTAACATGCCGAGAAGTCACGCCTCGGCTCAGTTTCGGCTATGCTCGTTTCGACCGAGCCGGTCACATTTAGGTTTAGCCGGTCGTCAGCTACGACTATGACCAATACTTGCCGGTCCTCATACTCGGCAGCGTCTACGTAGACCACGTCTTGTCTTGCTCGATATTTTTTCTGGAGCGCTTTGCGGTATTTTCTGCCTTCTTTCTTGATGGTATTCCGGATGCATATTCTTCGGAAGCGGGAGAATGTCGAGTCCTTTCCTGAGCACCGTCCGAATGTCGATCTCTGGTTCCCCTGGCTCTAGTTGGGGATGCTAGTCTTAGGAGTACGCTTCGTCCCGTTGAGGACTTGGCCTGCCTTTCATATTGGGAGAGTCGGTTGGCCTCGATCACTTCTGCCAACGTATTGCGCACCCCAAATTTCATCAGCCCATTTGTAGATGTATTAATGGGGAGGCCTAGTGCTGTCTTCACGCTTTTCCTGATGACGGTGTCGATCCTGTCCTTCTCGCAGTAGGTTAGATGCAGGTACGGGACTGCATAAGCGATCCTGCGGATAACGTAGGCTTGTACTAGTCTTAGCAGGTTGGCTTCTCTCCTCTCCGACTTGCGGTGAGCGATGCGTCTATAATTAGGCGCATCGCTTGCTGAACAAAGCACTAGAGTTTCAAAATTTCACCATGGCGTCCTTTTTCTTTTAGCTACATGCCCAGTATACTAATCGTGTCCACCCTTGGAAAGGTGCTCCGTCAGCCTTTAGCTCTATTCTCGGCTGCTCCCTGTACGATCTCCTGCGTGGTGGCTTATACACGATCATCTAAGGCTTTTCGGGAGAGAATCTGAGGCCTCTGGGAGTAACGTATTCTTCAACCGTCTTCACGGCCATCTGAACTGTTTCTTAGACTTCCCCATCACTGCCTCCCGCTGCAAATGGCGTAATGTCGTCCGCGTACAAGCTGCGATTAAGGCCTTCTATACTCTTAAGTTTTGCACTCAACTTAATCAATGTCACGTTGAAAAGCAGGGGAGAGAGGACCGTGGCTTCGGGTGTTCCTCTGTTGCACGGCCTGAACTTGTCTAATTTATACTCGCCAGTTTGGATACTCGCCTTCCAGTTTGATAGAACCACCTTTTCATAATCATAGGCCCTTTCACCTACTCCGAGGCCTTGTAGGTTCTCTAAAATAGCCTTATGTTTCACATTACCAAAGGCCTTTGACAGATCTAGGCCGAGGGCAACTCTCGTGTGTTTGGATTGTGCTTCAACTGTCTGTTGCTGGATCTGCAGCATGACGTCCTGCGTCCAGAGTCGAAGTCTGAAGTGAATCATTGGGTCAAGGTATAACCAGTTTTCGTGCATAAACTTGCTGAATCTAGTCTCAATAACGTGCTCCAGAAGGTTTCCCACATTTGACGCCAGAGATATGGGTCTTAGGTTTTCAAGCCGCAATTTCTTCTCGGGTTTGGGGATCATGACGACCTGCGCCGTCTTCCAGATGGTAGGGCGTTGAGCCCGATGCTATCACTCTTGCATACAGTTGGCTAGGGCGGCTATAAAATCGTCATTCGAAGACATCGAAGAATCAGCGGCAATGCTCAATGGAAATGTAAAGGAAGCAACCGCAGAAATGCGCGAAGAGGCTGAGGTACACTGCAAATAAAAAAAATTGCACTGAAGCTTTACGGGTGCATTTCCGCGTCTTTATCTCGCATTCTTGCAACCTCTCAAAAGGTGCAAAGTGTGCTCGGCGCACCCATAGTAAGGGTAGGATCGTTAGAGTTGCACCCTTTTTCCGGCTGTTTTACAGTTTCATACCTTTGGATTGTTTAAAAGGCGCTGATAATTCTTTATGCGAAGCATACTACTTTAGCTACCACTTCAGCGCCCTTCACAGTGGTTATGCGCCTCCAAATCACGTGATACATGACGTCACACCACGTGACACGATGACGTCATGACGGTAGAGGAACGGGGGCCCACCTCGCGCCGTCGCTGTGGTTGTGCGCTTCCAAATCACGTGATACATGATGTCACACCACGTGACACGATGACGTCACGACAGTGGAGAAACGGGGTCCCACCTCGCGCCGTCGCTGTGGTTGTGCGCCTCCAAATCACGTGATATTTGACGTCACACCACGTGACACGATGACGTCACGACAGTGGAGAAACGGGGGCCCACCTCGCCCCGTCGCTCTGGTTGTGCGCCTCCAAATTACGCGACACGATGATGCTTCGCATTCTCCAGGCTTAACCAAGTTAAGCCTCAGCCATTTTTTTTGTTTGGGGGGGGGGGGTTTAACTCTTTATTAAGAGAAGCTAAACATTTCCTATGAAAAGCTGCCGACGACCTGTCTAACTTAGCAATACAGTTACAGCATCTCCATGTTTAATTATAACACCCAGATACGTCTTTCACGATGCTTCTGAACCTCCTTGCTGTGGAGTCACATTTGTGAAGTGTGCATGATGTTCACGGTGTGATTTTGGTGAATATATTAAAAAAAAGTTAAAGGGTTTGCTAAAGAAGGCGGACTTTCAATAAACCAGTTCTCACAGTAACACGATGCTTTAATGTCCCACATATTTTTGCCAAAGGAACATAAACAGGCATAGGCTTAACTGGAATGAGTCAAGCAAAGCTACTGAGGAGACAGAGTTGAACACAGAAGACGCCATTGCTGCTTACAATACTTACTTGCCATAACGCGCATAATTTCTACAGGTTTATAGACGCCATTTCAACGAGACCATGTTTGGAGTCAATGATGCTTAGCACTTTAGCTAGATAATTCAATTAATTATCACAGTCATAGCTGCTGGCATCAAGGCTGCAGCTATCATTTAATGTAAAGCTCGAAGAGCTCAGATCTTTTTAAAGGCACGCTTGATTGATGCAATGTTGTTCATAAAGTCAAAGAACACCCTTACGCACCCATGTTCCCGAAGGGTCTACAACACCCTTGCATCCATGCACTTTTAAGGTTGCATCGGTGCATTAAAGGTGCTAACGTACTCAGCGCACCCTTTAAAAAAAACAAGAAAACATAAAGGTGTGGAAAGGGTGCCGTCATTAGCGTTACACATTTAAGACTGCTAATTTTTTTTACTGTGTAGAGGAGATAGACAGCCATCTACTGCACCTACGGCGAGCCAAGAAGGGACTTGAAAAGGAACTCCAGCAATAAAGGTGGAGCAGGACAGTGCGCCGCCGCAGGCCTGACTCCATAAGGAGTCAGAGGAATACTCTCTCCAACTATGGCGACCAAATAGGGAATCCACCTACAGCACCATGGATAAATGCATAGGTCTGACAAAGACCTGGCAGCTTCTACTCTGCCTCTTGAAGCTTGAGGGTTGCAAGTCGGCGAAGGGGCAAAATCTTCAAAGAATAGTCCACTCCTACGGCGGGACTGAAAAGCAGCTTCTTGAAGAGCTAAAAAAAATTGCCGGCGATTGCGTTACTTCCTAATGCGAAATTTGAGCGCAGCTCATCAGCTGTTTCAGCTTTTCGATAGACTGATGCAAAGAATTATAGCATGACATGTATGTACAATTAGAGACAACTTATTATTTTTCACACATTTTCTTTCTTCAAGAAACACACCACTAAAAGTTCTTGATTGTCATGAACGAAGCTTTGTGGTCGGAGAAATCAATGAATATACACTCGACTTGCTGCACCAATGCCTGGTTCTCAAAGACGAGGTCTGTGCAAATATTTCGCGAGGTTGTCACAGCCGTTGGAGGCGTTACGGGCGAGAGGAACGGGATGTTCTCCCGCGTATGTGGTAAGAAATTCCTGCTTGTCTTTATATCTGCACTAATGTCCCCGCCCACCCTGCCACCCTGGCAGGTGGCGGTTAATGATTTATCACGAGAGTTTGCTCACGGCTGTCAGCGCTAGCGCATGCAGCCCACATCTCTCTCTCATCACCCCATATACCTATAAGCGCGATTAAGGCGTCCGCTGACGAAGAGAGCTAGTTATGCGCACTTCCTTTCCTTGAAATGATCGTAGTGTAAAACGTTGTCAACATTAACGGCAATGCACGGAATCCGACGGCCTCTGATTTCAGCGCCGCATTTCTGACACAACGTTGTAAATGGCTGCAGCCCACATCTTTCTCTCATCGCCCCACGTACCTATAAGCGCGATTCAGGTGTCCACTGACCCGTGGAGCCAGTTATGCGCACTTCCTTTCGTTAAAATTATCGGAGTGTAAAACGTTGTCAATGCTGACGCCAACGAACGCCGATGGCCTATGGCTTCAGCGCCGCGTTTCTGGCACAACGTTTTCACTCACCCCACGTACCTATAAGCGCGATTCAGGCGTCCACTGGCCCACGGAGCGAGTATGCGCACTTCCTTTTTTTAAAATTGCACAACGTTTTCAATGCCAACGCATGCAGCACACATCTGTCACTGCCTCCACGTGACACGAATGAGGTGTCCACTGTTCCAAGAGGGCAGTTATGCACCTTTCCTTTGCTTTCCGAGCTCCCGCTCCATAGGTTTCGCAGCTTAAAGCGCGACTAACGTGTCCACTGTTGGCTACAACGGACAACGGCGACGGCGACGCCGCAAAACGCAGAAACGGGAGCCAAAGAGCTGCGCTCTGAAACACGATAAGTCGGGAACCCAGCTCCGTAGGCTCTCCCAGAATATGGGGGTCCGCCAAACTCGAGATATGACAAACCCATCGAGGAAGCGGAAGTCATGGCTTGAATTGCCCGTATAAAAACAAAATCAGCGCCGGGACTAGACCGAATAAGCAACAAAATGCTCCGCAATCCGTTTGGTGTCTGTAAAGAAAGCAATTTGTGCTTGTAACGGCGGTCTTGACCCTCCATAGTCTACCCATGGCCAGGATTCTGGTTCATGCGCCCCTAGTTCACAAATGCGCCACCACGCGCCGCATGAAGTTGAGCTCCTCCTTCTCCTCTTACATTCCTCCTTCCTGGTTGAGGAGAGAGATGCCTTCACCTTCCCCCATTGTTCTCGTGTACAGGCCAGCGAGACTGATCTGATTGCACCGCCGCGGGTTGCAAACTCAGCCGCGGCAATATTTCTTGTGTTTGTTTGTTCATTTGTTTACATAACTACATTACAGCGCTGCTATGACGCTGCGGATGCTATGTTGCAGTTGCTATGTTCTTGGCACAAACTTACATTTATAGCAAGATCTTGCTCGGGATTTACACACCAGAACACTGCTTTCGTACTAATAATGGAAGTCTGTATACGAGACAAGAAATACCCAAAAGTTCCAAAAGCCGTTCAGAATTTCGAGACAAGCAGAATGCCAAAGCGGCTGATAAAAACAAGCTTGTTGCTGCGATAACCAGGCAGTGGCGCCCTAAAAGCCCGGCAGTTGCTCTCATTAACAACATCGACAACTTCTCTAAAGTAAGAACAAGGTAAATGCGCATACACATTCTGAGAGAAAGTGCATCACTAAAAATTTAGAGCCTGGACAGCCGTTAGGTGAACAGTGAATCAAACAAAAAATGGAACCTAAGAAACTGAAGAACCACGCAAACATATTGCTTTGAGTCGGGGGAAATTGAGATAGTCTAAACGCCCAGTTTTGTC
Source organism: Amblyomma mixtum (assembly GCF_055824585.1). Taxonomy (NCBI): domain Eukaryota; kingdom Metazoa; phylum Arthropoda; class Arachnida; order Ixodida; family Ixodidae; genus Amblyomma; species Amblyomma mixtum. Next base: position 294,115,528 of record NC_143014.1, read on the forward strand.
CCTAATTGCGTTCAGCACATGTTCTACGTAGTACGAATGATTTTTGTATTTCCGAAATTATTTCCATATCAGTTATTTGGATTTTTCTGTGAGAAAATAATTTCTGCAGATCACTGTCATATCGACTAATCAGAAACACATGTCGTAAGCTTAAAGCCCAGATACAGCGTGAACACCTCAATGTACATGCAGTAGTGCGGATAGCAGGCACGTAGGCAGGAATTTTTTTCGAGAGTGGCCCGGGGTAAATTTAGAGCTAATGGGGAGGGGGCTTCGATGGGTGCCTCGCGGGCAGTTAAAAATATAATACTGCCCTGCCGCACCGCCTAAAGTACAACGAGCTTGCCTCAAGACGCAGAGGAAGGACTGATTACCTATAGCCGGACAGATGCTACCACATGCTATACCCGCCACGCAAAACTGTTATTGAACAAACTAGCGGCCGCATAAGCATTAGTGAAAACACGGCATTGCGGATTTGTTTTCACTTTTTTATTTCTTTTTGCTCGAAGAGGCTGCAGTCATATGGGTCCGTAAGTGTAGGCTGATCCCGTATGGTGACCGGATACATGCAGCAGGACATGCGGCTAATTTACGGTATTTCACATCTACGCATAACCTCAGTCACCATGTTCTTTTCATTTTCCCGAAACGGAGAAACAATATGCATCGCTCCCGTTTCCTGCATCCGTGTAGTATTATGGAGACAGCTCTACTGAAACGTATATCCATTTTCATGAGATTTGCCGTCGCATATATGATATAGTTTGATGCGCTTACATAGGAATAGCGCTTGCATTCACGCAACTTTTTGTTGACACTCTTCGCGCGCGCACGCACGCACGCACACACGCACACGCACACACACACACACACACACACACACACACACACACACACACACACACACACACACACACACACACACACACACACACACACACACACACACACACACACACACACACACACACACACACACACACACACACACACACACACACACACACACTCCACTGCCCTTCAGAATGTGTTTTATCTTGTCAGCCTCGTTCGCACGGTTGCACAGGTCGTCCACATCTTCGATGTAGCTTGTGAGGTTCTCTTCGACCTGCTGCGACCGTGCGTGCAAGCGTCATTCAGCGTGCAGCTTGCAAAGCAGGCCGACCGAGTACTCACGAGAAGGTGATTTGTAAAGCAGACCGAGCCCACATTTCTGTCTCGTATTTCCGGTGCTACGAGTTCCCTGTGTCGGTGAGGTAGACGATAACGTTATTGAATTTCACCGTATAGTCCTGCTTGCTCTAAGGTCCTCCTAAGCCGTTCGTATCGAATGCGAGCCAGCCTTTTACTTCAAGATGTGCGGGGTCTCGCTGGCAAAGGGAGCTTGGGAAGACGGCAGGCCGCACAACCGGCTCATCTTGTCGGTTGGTGTTCTGTGGCATCACTGCCGTTGGAAGAGTGCAGCTGCAGAGCTCCATCAATTGCTGAGAGGTTTAGTCACCAGTGAATGCGAGCTGCTGTAAAAGGGCAGTCTCGGCGCAGGTAATCTAGCACTCTGGCGCCGAGCTATGACAGTGCTCCTTGGGCGAAGACTCGTCATTTTTAAACTAGGCTTGACGAAAAAACAAGACTTGGCTCAAATTTTCAAAGCGAATGGTTTACTCCGGTTTACTAGTGTATACTGTATAAAAAGTTTTCTGCTGTTATTTGAGCACCACATCGTTGCTTATTAGCAGCTCTTCTTAAGTTGTCTGTTAGTGAATTCGGGCTCCGTTACGGAAAAGTGTGAGGAGCGCCGTATGAAAGGTTTATAATTTGCTGGCAATCTTCTCGTCTTCTCTGTCTTTTAGGCATGTGCCATATGTGTACCTGACATCGGGTTCAGTGGCATAAGTGCTGCACTGCGGCTTCGAGTGGGAAGCCACCGTGCTTGGGCGCGCTTGTTGGCGTTCTGAGGCAGTCGCTACGTTGAAGCTCTCACCCAAATGCTTAATCAGGTAAAGAGATAGTAATTAACGAAATTTGCCAGAAACAAAGGAATTTAACGCCTAGCGGTTACCTACTTGGGAGCGTGATCCGCGAGCACAGAAACGTGTCACGTGATCCCACTCTGCCCGTAAGTAGACGGCAGCGACAGCCTCTCCAGTGCGTAGTTGAGCTAGCACGCAATACGGATGGCCGCTCCCGCGTGCCTGTTATGGTCTGGGTGTCGCGTTTTTATTGCTCCCTAAATGAAAGCGGCTAGGCTGCTTTCCCTCATTGCTCCCCCCTTTTTCGAAGACTTCTTTTGTTGCCGCAGCCACGGAGCACACGACCAGGAGATGAGCGAAAGAGCCAAAAGTGAACCAAAAAGGAAGAAAGGAACGGCGAACGGGAAAAAAAAAAGTAAAGCGCATCTGGCCGCGCACCACGACGTGCTGCGTCCGGGGATTGCTGGCTGAAGGCGCTGGCTGCGAGTAATAAAGTGCGAGCCGCTGCCGTCGAGAGGCAAACAATAAAGGCGGCTCGGTAAGGGCGGGGAGGCGGGGGAGGCATAGGGGACCCGCGAGGAAAGGGTTGAAATTCTCTGCGCGGAGCTGCAGAGGAAGTAGACGCAAAACAACGGGGAGGAGCGGGAGAGTGGGACGGGAAACGCTGCGGGAAGAGAGGGATTAAAGAGAAAAGGGGACGAGGAGGGGGGCGGAGGAGAACAGCGGAGGGAGGGAGAAGAAAGGAAAAAGGAGAAACGGAGAGTAGGAAAGAGGCGACAGCGAAGCGAAGCCTGGCCAGTTTACCGTCCGTCTCTCCCTCTCCCCATTTCGTTTCTGTTTTTCCCCTTTCTCTCGCTGTTTTACTTCCCGCTTTGTTTCATTAATTTTTTTTTCGGGAATATAACCTTACCCCTGGGAGAGGCGGGCCGAGACGATCGCTCTTATTAAGAACGATGTGTGATTCCCTGCTCGAGAGATCGCCCAATTTTTGCGGGCTGCGGCTGAAACAAGCGGGGATTTAGCGCGACGCGCTGGGGGCTGCGCGCGCGCGCAAACGCGCGCCCGCTCTACAGCCAGCGTCGCATGTGCGGGAAGAGAGGAGAAGGATGGAGAAGAGGCGAGGCACAACACAAAAGGGACAAAAGGAAAATAAATCTGAAGCTGCGAAGAAGAACAGATAAACGTCGGCCAGGGGTAAAAAAAGAGAGCCCAGGAACAGGAACACGAAAGCGCGTGCTCCGGCTCCCAGCCGACCGGCCCTTTTTATCGCTTCCCTCATTTTCCCCCTTCCTCCATGGTTCTTCCTTCACGTCCCCTTATACGCGTATTTATCTCGCCGAGACACGCGAGATATATTTATACAGGGACGGAAACGAGGAAGAAATGTAAAGATATTGCCTCCCGTTGCCTCTTTTTCCCCCGTCCTCCCGAATCTTCCACCCATTTTTTTTACTCCGTCCTTCAGAAGCTGAGTTCGCTGCGCGTGATTGCGCACGAAGAAAGGAAGAAGAAGGGAGCAAGCTTCCTCAAGATGTTCCCGATTACGCGCGTTTCTCATGCACGAAATGGTAATTTCTTACGCCGCGCGGCTGGAAGTCGTCTCCCTCGCTCTCTTTATGTATTACTCTATCAATTTACCGCGTGCGCACTCTTTCTGTTTTTCTTGTACCGGCCGTTTTTCTCAGCCAGTTTCCCCCTTCTCGGTGACTTTTCGAAACGAGTCCCATAAGCAGCGTCTCTCTACGTACGAGCCGACTGACGGTGGGACCTGTGAGCAAATTATTCCGAAGGCTTCCCTGCCATTTTTGCGCTTGTTTCACGAAGGGGGCAAATTCTTTTTTTTTCCCCATTCTTCCTACGCTGACTGCGAACAGAAAGAGCGCGAACGACCAATGAGCGAAGCTGGCAGTCGATGCGCTGCGAAGCTGATGCACCTGCGCCCAGTAGGCTCTACAGCTACAGCGCTGTCATCTGCAGCTATTGAGTTAACTCGGCAATGGCTCTCATTAGGGGCGGCTCTAGTGACTGTTACGGTACAGTAAACGTACCAGGCCCCTCTTTCGCCGGAGCTGGAAGATGTTGTTTCAGGAAGTGTGAGCAACACAGCATTGATCCAAGAAGCTCAGTTCACAGTACCACTGGTAGAGATAAGCGCATTTGCGCTGGAGCTTTGTCAAGTAGGTACTTCCACAATTGCTGTGACGAAAATCATTCGACAGTTTAGTGCACAGTGGTCACAGATCGGCATCGTTTGTGGTCCCGTCGGCTAGTTTGATGCGAGCTTAGCACGCATGCACAGTTCGTGGAGCTCTTGTGCGTACCGTTACTGCGCTGCTGGCGCCGTTACTCCGACAGTGGGCTTCTTCGATTATCCGCCTCTGGCAGCCCGCGGGTTGCTTGCGGGCTGCCCGAGCGCGCTCGATTTTCTCGGGTTGCTCCGCCCACTTCCGGTGGCTGCCCGGAACGCGTTCGTTTTTCTCTGGCTGGGCGGTTTCGGGCTGCCAGCCGGCGGCCAGACTCGCCCGGACGATTTTGTGCTGGCAGCTCTCGGGCAGCTAGCAGACGACAGAGAGGTGTATGGTCGCGGGAAGCTCGCGCGGCCATTTTTATAAGGACTAGAAGGACCGCGGTTCTTCATGCGATGTTTTGCGCGATGCAGGCGCTTGTTTCGACTAGGCCACGGTGCATATCGACTGTGTCGCCTGCAATGACACCTTTTGCGGTAGTTCTCGCTGTTTATTGATATGTTTTGCGTGCGTATGCGCGATCATATTTCGATCGTCTCACCACCTCGAAAGCACAATTGCTCGCTTCATATTACGATCGCATACTTCTGATTCACAAAATATTTCGGCTGTTAATTTCGTGCGCCCGGCGGATATTGCGATGGTGTTCGAGGCCTTTCACAAGAGCAGCCGGATTCCAGTTCCGAGTACGCGTTCAGACGCGCGCATAGATGCATGTGCTGACCGTGTTTTACGAAGAGTTGGTTGAGCGCGATACGGGAGCGTATGGTCTTCATTGCGTTTGGCGCAGTGCAAAAGTGGATATCCTTTGAAAAACGCTTGACTGAAACATGTCCTTTATTAAAAGCCCTAACGAGCACATTGCTCGAGACATCTCTTGTCGCGCCACACAGAATTGTCGCGCCGACCAAGTGCTGATTCTGTTGTCACCAACTGTTGAACAGCTTCATGCTCGGGCCTTCTCCCACATATGCTCAAAATATCTGAGAAGTACCGCAGGCATGCACCTCCTCGCGTTTGGCCCATTAAAAAAAAAATAGATAAAAATGAGCTCTAGCGCTGATCGTCATGCAAACACACGCGGAACGTGAGGAGCCGACACGCAGGGATTGTAGCGCCTTTCATTTCAGTGCCAGTTCTCTGCTATAAAGCTGTATTATTACAGAAACGATACGCAGCTAAATTTATACAGTGCACCCGCTTGTTCTAGGTGGGCGTTCAAAGAGCTGATGTGCGCAAATTTTGCCGAGATTAGGCGTTCCTTGCCCGCAGCAAAAGCCGGCGGCCGACAGACTACAGTTGAACGAACGTATCCCGATTATTTTCTGCTTACAGCTTACGGGAAGCAGGTTACGAGCGTAGAAATAGCAACGACCACAGCAGAGTACACCAGCTGGGTCGATCGTCGGCGGTCATACCAGTCATATATACCTACTTACTGCGTAGTAAGCAAACACGCAATAATCCGAGAGTACGGCTTGTCGTTTGATAAACAAAGCACGGGCAGTTTTTCCGTTCTATGTGGTGTCGACTGAAACACGTTAGATTGCGATTGCTCATCGCATGCTTTTGAGGATTTCTTGAAGCTTACACAGTGCACCGAAGGCACACGCTCGCGTTGTCGTTGCCGATGTATACGAGTGCGAGCTTGATCAGCTGCATGTTCTGCAGTCTGCGGCACGCAGCCCTCAATAACTGCAAGTCGTTGTTTTCGATACCAAGCAGCCTATTTCTACCGTATGCGTGAATGAGACGCAGAACGCGAAGCTAGAGAGAGCATCTGCCCTCCGTGATCCGCGACTTGCTTGCCGCCGAGATTGCCGACCGTCTGGTTCCGGTGGCCGCCAGCCCACGTGACCATGATGCGTTTTCCTGTCAGAGACGAACTTGCGGGCCGCCAGCGGGCTGCCCGAGCCCGGTTAATCGAAGAAGCCCAGTGACTGGCTGTGAATGAGCAAAGTGCACGCGTTAGCAGTCAGCGCTTGAAGGTAGTGGTAATGGCATGCTATACAATATTCTCATATTCTTTTTGTCACGGTTATCGCTGTCCTTCTTGTTCACTACATACGAACATAATGCGGTGCCCAGAAAAGTTGTTACCGGCTAGTTTGCGCGCAAATGTTTCGCTCGTATCAGTCAACTCTTTTCTGGTCTTGGAATCTGTTCGCATAGAGCTGTTTACTAGCGGTTAATTACTCCTCTAGCCTTGCGACTGCCTTGCTTAGGCTCGGTAAGCACTTCCATCTTGGTAACAGTGATAACCGGTGAGAGGATAAACACACGTTATGAACAGCACTGGTGCGACTATATCATTGGCGGCAGCCTACACCTGGCAACGACTTGGTTTCATCTGCTTACGAGTGCAGAGCGCCGTTGCAGCAGTGTATGCAGACGCTCGGTTGTCATCTGGGTTGTCAGTCACAGACCAGTGTGTTTCAGTTTACGTTAAACGTGACGTTACACGCAAGCTGATATCGTACGCAAGCTACTATTCTCAAGAACAAGTAGAGTATACGAGGCTAACGGTGCGAGTCCATCTTGCGAGCGCAATTCAAGCTTTTGATCTCGTAACATTTTCTTTCAGAAGCATAGTCTCACGGCGCACGTCTTTAACGATGATACAGATTCGCAAAATTACAAAATCAGTGCTCGCCTTCCGTTCTGACGGCCTCCAATTCCGCAGAATAACCTTACGACCAAAAAACAAAAATTAAATAACTAGGAAATCATACTTAATCTGCCGTGTTTATTCTGTACTCTGCCATGTACATAATACTTGCCACGCTGAACAAAGCACCTGCACAGATGGCATTAGCGTGTAATATATCACGTCTTCTGAAAGAAAAATCTTTAAGGAGTAAACAAAAGCCTTGTATATGCGTGTACGTCGAGAACATCTAAGGCGCGATAAGTATCCCACATCGAAGCGAGACAGCTACTTTCCTTTCCGCATAACTTCCTCCTCCTCTTTCATAACGCCTACGACCGTCGTTCGGTTTTGTTGCAAAGTCCTGCTTTGTTTTGATAACGTTGTGTATGCTTTCACTCAGCATGAACCATGCACTATGGTAAAATATAGTATTACAGAAGCTGGCAGACGTTTCCAGGTGGTTCGAAATGTTGCAATGTGTTTTCTGCCATTTCGGATTGATCATCTGCATGCAGTAAGAAACACCCCATGGTTGACTTGAGAGGAAGGTATTTGACTGATGCTCGCTGAGAACGTCTGCATGTTTCAGTGAAATCGGGCTGCCGGCATTGAAATATTTTTGAGCCCTGGTAACCACGAGGATCCCCAAGTACCTTGAAGACGCTTGTAATGCCATACACAAGGTGTTTCAGGGAAGCTGATCACTAATTTTTAAAAATTGCGTTCTTGAGGCGAAGGGAAGCTTTGTGCGGCGGGGTACTACCAGTGTTAGCGGACGTGAAAAAAAAACAGGCGAATCATATTAATTAGTAAAGTGATTAACTAAACTCCGATGGTTAACTTTAACTATTACCGATAGGCACCTGACTGCAATTAGAGATTTTGTATCTAGCCGTTAGTAATAGCCGTATCAGTTTTTAGAATTTCGGAAGTGCGATTACACTCGCCGCTGTGGTTCAACAAAATTTTCCCACAGCGCGCCAAAATACATGCGCTTTCGAACAGCATGCTGGCAAATAAACTCCTCCAGTGCACGTAACTAGTCGAAATAGGTTGTCGGAGTAAGGACTTTATTCCTTACTTCTTTAGTTAAAGCCAGAATTCCTATTTCTTTCGTGGAGCAATTTCAGTCACTGCGGTGACTATTTAGACAACTGCACGAGTCTTCGCCCCGCTAGTGTGTCCACAAATTCTTCTGTGGCCCATTCACGCAGTCCTCATATTACTGTGGGCACTATAGACGTATGTAGCGAGGGAGGTAGTAGTAGTAGTAGTGGTTTTTATTTTGCATTGATTATGGAAGGTAAACGAATTTTTGCTGCCCCGGCATCTGCTATCGCTTCTGGAAGCACCTGAGCTGGGGCAGCGGAAATAAAGGATAGCAGGCAATGTGTAGAAGTGAAATGAAAGAGGTAAGGGGATAGTAGAAAGGAAAGGGAGGTGCGCGCACGCCATCCGTTCTGTATTTCATGGACGAAGTGCGCGTGACTTGCGTAATGTTTGAAGCCTCTCATGTAGCCGATTATCGCCCGTGTCATATATGTTCCGCCAAAATTTGTAAACATGTGGTCCGTATCGGTTCAACAATGATGGCGCATAACTTCGCGCTTCGTGTGCTGCGGGGCTGAAGCGTAACGGCCCAAGGTGGGACAGGAAGCCCAGTTCGCGAGCGTGCGCTGAGGAATACACTTTCGGCAGTGCTATCCCGCAGCGTGGCAGGCCGTGCACGTCTTCGGAGGCGAGAGGTCACTTATAAACGACGCCACGGACCAGGCGAGCGGTGATGGCGGGCGACCGTAGCGCTCTGTTTTACGATCCACCGTGGACGCTTCGTCGTCCGACGCAACGACACCCTGGCAGCGCGACCGGCCGGGTTGCTTGTTCTCGGTGTATGCCGCGCCGCATCAGTTGCATGCAGCGATAGTTTGTCTCAAGGGCAGGTGCCACGGATGAACGCGTTGCAACGTGCACGCTGCAGCATCGACGTTGTCGAAGCGACGCGTCGTTACGTAGCCGGTGCCATGCCCGTGAAATAGCCGAAAAGGCGGTGCCGCAGTAACCTAGCGTTAACATGGGTGTTAAGCCTTAACCGGAGCAATTTTTTTTTTAAAGGAAAACACCCACGAGCCACGTATCAAGCAATAGTTTAGTCACAATTCGTATTCGCTTTCTGAACGTCTGCTTGGCCGGAAAGGAAAACATCAACGAAGAACTAGAACTCATGGGACTCTACATCGGCCATGACAGTCCACAAACTCTGGTCAGGTCCACCGCTTACAATCGTCGTCTTTCTTTGAATCTGCGGTTCCTCTTCATAAGCGCCGCCTTTTTGTAATACCGGCGCTGTCCTACACCCGCGTGCTGTGGGAACTTATCCGTTGTGCGGCCTCCGAGGACCGGAGCCATGGCCTGGCCCTCGCTGCTCAGAACAGCGAACTGCTGGCCGGTGTGTGTGGCTCCGGACGCGCATGAAAGAGGCAAAGGTCGGCGAGCAACGTAGGCCGTACGTGTCCGGTAATCCGCTGCTGTAGAGTCCGCGGAAATAAGCGGCCGTGCATTTATACAAGAAGCGCAGCAAGGCGGGAGGCGAACCACTGGGATACGAGAGAGGAGCCAACGGGCGTAAAATTTGCACTGGCGGATGCGCATCGCGGCGGCATCATTAGCCCGCCTGGGCTGGTTCACAGTGGCCGTGTTTGCTCGCTATAGTAACGTCACTCTAACAAAAAAGGGCAAAAGAAAGGGGCGAGAAGTAAAAACAGAAATAAATGAAGGAAATGGAAAAGCCGGCTAGCAGAGAACGCTATGGCGCTTTGCGCACCCACCCTGCGCATGTCGGGGGGAAAGAGTGTCGGAGGAGAGGGTTCGCAAGCGGGTGGAAAAGCGATTCTTGGGCGTTTTGTGTCGCGCGGCGTTTAGCCCGCGGAGGGGGACGGAGACGCGACACGGCGCGGCGGACTACGAGCAACCAGGACGGACTGGTTGGTCGCCAGGGAGGGAGGGGGCGAGGATGGTGGTGTGTCCGTTGAACCGCAAGTGATGAGTCGCCCCCATCAGGTCAGGAGGCCGCGCGGGGCGCGCGTCTACGTTGCGGGGCGCCATCAAAATGGCCGCTTCCCGTCTGCTGAGGCCCGGCCGCTTGATCCCGGCTATCCTTTATGTCGATGCTCTCTCTATACGGCCCACGCGATCGCTCGCTGCCTAGGGCCGGCATCGCTCTTCCCCCTGTCTTATTTTTCCATCTTTGCCTTCTGTTTTCCCCCTCGGTGGTCTCCTTTTTTCCTTTTCCCCTCTGCCAACTCCTTGCTCTCCCCCTCTCTTTAGCCTCTCGTTATTCTTCCGTAGCGCTGCGCGGCGCTCAGGGATGGAGCGTTTTTTGGCGTCCGGATGGAATGCTTCCTCTTCCGTCCGCGTCCCGCGCAGTACTTTACAATCTATTCCGTTTTTCCTTTCTTCTTGTCTGCTACCCTTAACGCGCTGTTCCTGGCGCTGGTGCTGGCCTGGACCAAGGACTACACGCCTCCTCTTCTTCGCCTTTTCTGGCCACGGATACCAGACAGACAGTTCGGAAAAGTGTGAAGAGGAATGACGAGGACAAACGAATGACACTATACCGGACACATGGGGTTCCGCAGGGAGCGTTGCCAGATGAACTACTCGCGCCTCGGTTTTACCATTGGTGTCTTTCTTCGCTATAGTCGCCTGTTTCTGCTATCCCGAAACAATAAGCAAAGCTCGCACTACGCGCCCCCAAAACAAAAATATGGCACTCGCTTTCGACCTCATGAACACCGTTGATCCACACGTGTTCAAAATCCGTAGGGATGCGGCCTGTCGGCGCTGCCTGGCATTTCAAGTAATCCGTTGGCCAGTAAGACTGCGCCTGCATTCTTCTACCTTCGCGATGTTCGAATGAGAAGTTTGCACTGCGAGCAAAGGAAAGATGTGGTTGCGACATGCTGGCCTGCGATGGGGTCCATTTTTTATCAACCACTGACATGAGGTATGAGGTGAGTGGCAAAGTTGGAGCAAATCACGTTTTCCGAAGAAGGAGCCGCTAGAAAAAAAAACAGTCATGAACACTAAAACGCAGTGAGAAAGAGCGTGCGATAAAAAATAACGCGTCATTGTGTAGAAACCAAGGAATGCCAAGTTACGAAACCAGACGTAAAAAACAGTGGATGCCGGCATGCGATAGGCCTATTTGAGGAATGAGGGCACACAGCTTACTAGGAAAGCCATGCTTGAACACCGGAATTCTAAAACCGAAGAATGCACGGAGCGGGACGACAGCGTTCAAGTGATGTGAAGTCTTCTAGTGTGGAAGAGGAAGCTTGCAGAACTTTTTGCTGGGCTAGTTGGTCCATTCTGATATTGGTGAAAACAGCGCGAAAGAGGAAGCCAGAAGCCGAAACGAGGAAGTGACAGGAAAGAGCGCTGTCTGACAACTGAATTTATTGAGCGAAACTCGCGCAATATATAGGAAGGCAGTGCCAAAGATAGTCAGATGCAGTCAACGTCACATGGTGCAAAGAGCCATAAAAGCGATAAAAACAAAACAAGGTGAAAAAGCTAACAGTGAACTGAATATCAAAAGGAATGGTAACAAAATGAAAACTACACTCAATGACTATACACAGTTAATGTCACATGGTGTAAAGAGCCATAAAAGCGATAAAAAACATAACAGGGTGAAAAGGCTAAAAGTCAGCAGAATCTCAAGGGGATGGTAACAAAAAAATACATGATGACTTAAACAGTTAATGTCACAAGGTGTAAAGAGCCATAAAAACCGATAAAACATCCATAGCAGGTAACAAGGGTAAAACCGATAAAAAATGACGAAATGGAATTGTGAAAAGAATAAAAACTAACTGAATGTAACAACGTATGGCTAAAACATGCACAGACCTTAACAATAAAACGATGAAACAGTGACACTCAACGATAGAAACACGCGTAGTCAACAATAAAAATTTAGCAATGTTGTTCCAAAAAAGCAAGTTCACTCCTGTACAACGATTTTGACGCGTCACTGACACATTCCAAGCCCTTTCTTTTTATAAAGAAAGCCTCCTTCAACTCCCGGGCTACGCTGTCTCTACTCCTATCAAGAACAATAGTGTCGCGTAATCGAGGCATGCATTTACAATCTTTGCAATGAAGCGCTAGATTAGAGCCAGTGCCTTTTTCAAGTGAGCGCTCATGTTCCCTTAAACGTTCGTTCAGGCACCTTCCGGTTTGACCAATATAAACTTTGTCGCATGTAAGCGGAATCTGATAAATCACACCTTCCCTACACCTGACGAACATGTTGGCAAGCTTTACGCCACAGGTTTGCTGTCTTGGCTTTTCATTATTTATCCTGTGACACAACGTAGCTAGCTTGCAAGGGGCAGAAAAGACTACGGGAATCTCGTATTTATTTGCAACCTTTTTCAAATTATGTGCTACCCGGTGGGAATACGGGATAACGGCAGGCCTCACCCTCCTATTGCTTTCCTGAGTAACGTTTTTCTTCTTGCCTTTAACTTTCTGAAGCAGAGCTTCAGTCACTGCCGAAATCACAGTCTGCGGAAAACCTGCCTGTATTAACCGTGCGGTCTGCAGTTGGAAGCTCTCTTGCATGCAATGCTCGCATGATTTTGTTAGTGCAGATCCTAATCCTGATGTGGCTATGGCTCTTTTAACTGTTTTTGAGTGAGCTGACTCGTAGGACAACAGCTCTTTTTGACTTCGAGGCTTGTACATCCAACAGAATCTATCTCGTTCCAAGGAGAGTTCTAAGTCCAAAAACTGTAACTTGTTGTTTTGTGGAAATTCACAAGTGAATGTTTGTGAAGGTTTTCAGGTATGTCGACGATTTTTTAGTTGTATTAACCAAGCAAGACGCACCAGCTTACAGAGCCACTGTAAATGAAATTATAGATGCATTTAATGAACTGAGCCATGGTTTGGAATTCGCTTGTGAATTTCCACAAAACAACAAGTTACAGTTTTTGGACTTAGAACTCTCCTTGGAACGAGATAGATTCTGTTGGATGTACAAGCCTCGAAGTCAAAAAGAGCTGTTGTCCTACGAGTCAGCTCACTCAAAAACAGTTAAAAGAGCCATAGCCACATCAGGATTAGGATCTGCACTAACAAAATCATGCGAGCATTGCATGCAAGAGAGCTTCCAACTGCAGACCGCACGGTTAATACAGGCAGGTTTTCCGCAGACTGTGATTTCGGCAGTGACTGAAGCTAATAAATACGAGAGTCCCGTAGTCTTTTCTGCCCCTTGCAAGCTAGCTACGTTGTGTCACAGGATAAATAATGAAAAGCCAAGACAGCAAACCTGTGGCGTAAAGCATGCCAACATGTTCGTCAGGTGTAGGGAAGGTGTGATTTATCAGATTCCGCTTACATGCGACAAAGTTTATATTGGTCAAACCGGAAGGTGCCTGAACGAACGTTTAAGGGAACATGAGCGCTCACTTGAAAAAGGCACTGGCTCTAATCTAGCGCTTCATTGCAAAGATTGTAAATGCATGCCTCGATTACGCGACACTATTGTTCTTGATAGGAGTAGAGACAGCGTAGCCCGGGAGTTGAAGGAGGCTTTCTTTATAAAAAGAAAGGGCTTGGAATGTGTCAGTGACGCGTCAAAATCGTTGTACAGGAGTGAACTTGCCTTTTTGGAACAACATTGCTAAATATTTATTGTTGACTACGCGTGTTTCTATCGTTGAGTGTCACTGTTTCATCGTTTTATTGTTAAGGTCTGTGCATGTTTTAGCCATACGTTGTTACATTCAGTTAGTTTTTATTCTTTTCACAATTCCATTTTGTCATTTTTTATCGGTTTTACCCTTGTTACCTGCTATGGATGTTTTATCGGTTTTTATGGCTCTTTACACCTTGTGACATTAACTGTTTAAGTCATCATGTATTTTTTTGTTACCATCCCCTTGAGATTCTGCTGACTTTTAGCCTTTTCACCCTGTTATGTTTTTATCGCTTTTATGGCTCTTTACACCATGTGACATTAACTGTGTATAGTCATTGAGTGTAGTTTTCATTTTGTTACCATTCCTTTTGATATTCAGTTCACTGTTAGCTTTTTCACCTTGTTTTGTTTTTATCGCTTTTATGGCTCTTTGCACCATGTGACGTTGACTGCATCTGACTATCTTTGGCACTGCCTTCCTATATATTGCGCGAGTTTCGCTCAATAAATTTAGTTGTCAGTCAGCGCTCTTTCCTGTCACTTCCTCGTTTCGGCTTCGGGCTTCCTCTTTCGCGCTGTTTTCACCAATATAAGAGGAAGCTTATTTGCTGCTGACGAAGGTCCGTCTGAAAGACGCGTCGAGCAGCGGGTTCTTGCGGGCTGAGGCGTCCTAAAAGATGCCGGTGAGCTCGAACAACGCATGGCTCATATATATATATATATATATTTATATATATATATATATATATATATATATATATATATATATATATATGCATTTCTGTGAAGGCCGCATCACGCTACTCTTTCTACTTTATCACTAAATTAATTTTTATTTTCTGTGAATGCTGGATTACTATATTTTAAAATCAGATGATCCTTTACTAAGGGCTGAGTAGCATGTATTTTAATACATAGCTCTGAATCGCTTTACTTTCGCAATATTGTGCACTGTTGTATGTGATATCACGTATTATTGTTATAGAGTCTGCAGTAAATGAGTGCAATCCCGAGGTGAAGGAACTAAGACATTGCAGCCTCGTTTTGCCAAAAATCGTGGACACACTGTATAATATAAGTATGTCTGAATGAATGAATGAATGAATGAATGAATGAATGAATGAATGATTGAATGAATGAATGAATGAATGAATGAATGAATGAATGAAACTTCTATACCTGTGCTTTACGATTATACCAAACTGAACGCCATGACAGAACTGATATTCCAACATCAAACCAACAGAGTGCGCAAAGCATACCTCCATTCCTCCTTACAACCTGAACCACCTTCTTAGGAAGGGTACTCGCCGCAAGAAGCCCCTGTGACGTTCCGTGCGTGAGCTACCAGGGCCCATATCTTCGGCGGAATCTTATCTGTGCTCAACCGTCCTACTCCCTTGTCTCCCCTTAAACGGTCCGCGTTCGGCGGCGCCGCATAGACGGAGCCCCCAGCGGCGGCAAAGCCACTGAAGGGGTACGGTCCGCGTTCGTCGGCTCCGCTTTGACGGAGCCCCCAGCGGCGGCAAGCCACTGAAGGGGTACAATGGTACAAAGGCGCCGGCGGGAGGGAAAGCCAGCCCAATTTGGCTGCCTGGCCGTACAAGGACACAGGAGAGGCTGACAACCCGACAAGAGGAGAAAGCTGCCGGCGGGAGACAAACGACATTCCAACGAGGGAGGTCGGGGGTGCCGCGGCGCCGCCGTGGAAAGGAGGAAGAAAGAAACAATCCAGCCTGGGAGACAGGAGATCGGGCTTGGCCGGTGGAGCAGATATAGCTGGCGAGTGCGGACGAAAGGAACGCTGAGGACGACATCGTTCACGAAAAAGGGGCCTTGAGCGCCGAAGCAGGACGGCGCGCAGCTTCTGCCAGCAACCGACGGATCGCAACTCCGGAGCCCCTCCATCGCCCCCATGACGGCGTCGCCACGTAAGCTCGGACACCCCAGCCTATGATGTACCATGTATAATTATTGATTACATCATTTTGTTTAAACTGAGCCATACGGTGTCTTCTTGCCTCTCCGTCCCGTGTGGACCTGCGCATTATGTGGGGTCGTCACACTGGTGTCAGAAGTGGGGTCTAAAAAGCAAATGTCCTCTGAATGCTGCGACATTCATGACTTCAAAATTGTAATGAAAGGGTAATCACGGGACTGATTGTGGGACTTTGACCCCCATTTGAGAGGCTTGAGGCACCGGAGGGCTGGAGCGAAAAAAAAAAATGTCTGTAACTGACGGAGCTCCCACTCCACAGCCGTCGCTCGGAGCAAGCATGCTGGCATTAGGAAGCGTCATTCCGACGTTTACGGGAGATAAGACAGGGGTTCCAATCTGCGATTTCTTTTCCATGCTAGAAGAGATTGGGAAAATGGGGGATGGTCCGATGCTCAAATGCTGGGAATGGCGAGGTGTAAGATGGCAGGAGCTGCTCATGATTTTGCTTGGCGAGACGAAAAAGTAAAATCCACAAAATCATTTGCGGAATTTAAGAAGCTCGAGTTCGAGCATTTCGACACTGAACCACGTCATGTGCGGGTACAGAGGTTCCGTGACGCCGGACAGATGGTAGGGGAGGACGTGCGAACGTTTGCGTCGCGGCTTCAGCGCCTAGCGCGCGATACGCTGAGTAGGGAGGAGGAAGGAGACCAGCTAAAGAAGAAATACGCGGAGGAACTACTTAAAGAGGAAATGACCGCTTTGTTTGTGGCTGGTCTGCAAGACCCCGTGCGCCGGTTCGTGCTCTCGCGCAAGCCGAGCAATTTCGACCAAGCCGTGGCGGCCGCATTGGATGAGGAACGAAATGAGGCGCTAACGGCGGCCGCAGCGAGAGTACGCGTCATAGAGAGAGCGGTGCCCAACCCTGAGGTTGCTCTCTTGACAGAGCGGTTAGATCGCTTAGAGCAGCTGCTATCTCAGCAGGTGGAACGCCAGGTGGAAGCGGGCGCTCAACGGCGCCCATTCGCTGGAAACCGGAGACCGCCACAAAGCTACAGGCGCGGTATGCGAGATTTTGAAGAAATCGCGTGCTTCGCGTGCCAGGGTCGCGGACACATCGCAAGGTTCTGCCCAAACGTGCGCCGTGGGGAGCCACAAAGAGAAGCAGGCGAGACACGCCCTAAGCAAGCCTACAGCGAGGCTCCAGACACAGGGACAAAAAACTAGGTTGTCCTCCCCATCCTGATGAGTGTGGGGAGGGAGCAGTGGGTAATGAGGTGGTGGTGGTTTGTGTGGCCGACGAGGTATGCCCTGTTGTGCGTTGCAAGTTAAACGGTTGTTGCATGGAATTGTTGATAGACACGGGGTCAAAGGTGACCTTGCTTAAGGAAAGCAGCTTTAACACGCTTCGAAGGAAAGGGGATCGCGAGGTGTTGGAAGCGTCTGGTGGTATGGCAACCAAATTTGTAGGCATAACGGGGGATCCTCTTGGCATAAGTGGGCTCTACCGGTTACACTTCACTCTCGGCGGAATTGCATTGGAGCACCCCTGCTACGTATGCCCGGACACGTTGTCTCTGCCAAACGGAGTGTCAGGTATATTAGGGCAGGATTTTTTGAGAAAAGGGAAGGTAGTAGTCTCATTCTCTGAAGAAGAAGTTAATGCGGGGGGCTCAAAAGTTCCGTTTTTGAACAGGAGCAGGGCTTAGGTTCGCAGTACCGATATTGACACCCGTCAAACAGTGGGATCATTAGAGAAGGTATATTCGCGGGTTGCCGTAAAGCTGGTCGATGAGGCGGTCGTCCTTCCGTGGTCGGAGTACATTTTGTACGCTTATGTGCCTGCAGATGTAGAGAGCGGCGCTGTGGGAGTGCTTGAACCGGTCGACTCTCTTAGTAATGGCCTGAAGGCAGCCGCGTGCCTCGTGACTGTTAATGACGCCCACAGAGTGCCTCTACGGGTGGTTAACTGTAGCCAGCAGCCACTGAGCCTTCCCAAGAACAAAACATTGGCTTTCTTCACCTCTGCGATAGAGAAACATGAGCCCACCGATACGGTACTCGCAACTGTAGAGCATGCTAGTCCTTCGGCTCCTCCAAATGCGTTGTTCGATCTTTCCCACGTAAAATCCAGGGAGAGGGAGGCTCTGGCTGGTTTGCTGAACGACTACTCATTGGTATTCGCCGCGTCCAACCTGGATTTGGGCTGCTGTGGCGTTATAAAGCACAGGATAGAAACCGGCACTTCATCGCCCGTTTACCAACGTGCGTACAGGATTCTTTACTCCCAACGTGAGGAGATGGAGCGGCAGGTGCAGGACCTTATTGATCGCGGCATTGTCGAACACTCAAAGTCACCATGGGGAGCACCGGCACTATTGGTGGAAAAGCCAGATGGCTCGTATCGATTGGTGGTGGACTACCGCAAACTAAATGCCGTAACTCGCATCGATCCATACCCCATTCCCAATATACAGGAGACGCTTTCTCAGCTGGGCTCTGCCAGGTACTTCACGGTAGTGGACATGGCGGCGGGATTCTGGCAGATAGCAATGGATCCGGCAGATGCTGAGAAAACGGCATTCAACACGCCCTCAGGGCACTATGAATGGAAAAGAATGCCGATGGGTCTGGTCAACAGCCCTGCTGTTTGGCAGAGAACCGCTGATGTTATCCTGGCGGGTCTTCTGGGGAAGCTGTGCTTCGTGTATATGGATGACATAATCATATACAGTGACAGTTTTGAGAACCACTTGCGCGATATTGAGCAGGTTTTGGTGCGACTAAGAGGAGCTGGTCTCAAGCTGAAGCCTTCTAAGTGCCAATTCCTCAAAAACGAGGTGAAATACCTCGGGCACGTTGTTTCAGCTGACGGCGTGCGACCGGACCCTGAGAAACTAAGGTGTGTCTCGGATTTTCCATCCCCGACTAGTGTCCGCCAGGTCCGGCAGTTTCTCGGCCTGATCGGTTACTACTGAAGGCACATAGAGGAGTTCGCCAACCTCGCTAAGCCGCTCACTGCCTTAACAGCCAAAAATGTCGCATTTCGCTGGTGCAAAAACGAGGAGGATGTTTTTGGGGCCCTGAAGAGGAAGCTAATGAGTGCATCGCTGTTGCGCCACCCGGATTTTAATTTGCCCTTCGTTTTGGCCACAGATGCGTCAAAGTTCGCAGTTGGTGCTGTGTTATCTCAGGTTATCGAGGGCAAAGAACATCCCGTGGCTTTTGCTAGCCGACAGCTGAGCCCCACAGAGCAGAAGTACGGAGCTGCAGAAAGGGAGTGCCTCGCGGTTGTCTGGGCAGTAAAGCACTTAGATGCTACCTTTACGGCCGCCAATTCAAGCTAGTCACAGACTGCCATCCTCTGAAATGGGTGATGAGTGTCAGGGACCCTAGCTCGCGACTCGCTAGATGGAATCTACAGCTGCAGGAATACTGCTTTGAGGTGGAGCACAAGTCAGGAAAGACACATCTGAATGCTGATGCGCTCAGCCGTACAGCTGCCGTGTCAGCTATAGATGAGTTTGTCCCCGTAGTCGACCCCGCCGAATTACGCACAAAGCAGTGCAAAGATCCTGACCTGAAGCGAATAATCGAAAGCTTAGAGGGCGCACCATCTCACCCCGAACAGCTAGGTTATTTCATTGGCAAAGACGGCACCCTGTGTCGGCGCACGAGGCCAACCAGGAAAGGGAGACCAGAGAAAACCGCTTGGGAGAGAGTCGTCATACCTCGGTCGTGGACAGAAAGGGTTCTTCGCGCGTTCCACGATGCGCCGTGCGCCGGTAATTTTGGCGTAGCGAAGACACGCAGGCGCGTCGAGCGTTTGTACTTTTGGAGTGGCATGCGACAGGATGTTAGAGATTACTGTGCGAAGTGTCATTCCTGTCTCGAAAGAAAAACACCCAAGGGACGCAGGCAAGCACCAATTCAGCCGTTCCCTGAGGTTTCGGCTCCTTTCGAGCGGACAGGTATGGATATAATGGGCCCATTGCCCACGACCACTTCTGGAAACAGGTACATTTTAGTATTTGTCGATCACCTTTCAAAATACGCGGAAGCGGTAGCACTCCCAGATCAGAAAGCAGACACGGTTGCAAGAGCATTTGTCGAACAGATCGTGCTCCGACATGGATCTCCGAGGCAACTCTTGACAGATCGGGGAACGAACTTCGTGTCGCAGCTAATGAGGAGAGTTTGCGAGCTGCTTAAGATCACTAAGAAGCAGACAACACCGTACCATCCGGCTTGCAACGGTGCGGTGGAGCGACTGAACCAAACCGTGGCCGGGTTCTTGTCGCATTTTGTTTCGCGCGACCAGCGGGACTGGGACTTGTGGCTCCCGTATGCAATGTTCGCCTACAATTCCGCAGCACACGAGAGCACGGGCGAATCGCCATTTTTTCTTCTCTACGGCCGAGACCCGGACCAGCCTAGTGAAGTGCCAGAGGGCCCCCGTCGTGTCCCATACGCTTCACTGGACGACTATAAGGTTGAGCTAGAATCGCGCTTGCAAGTGGCGAGGGACATCGCAAAGGAGGCCTTAAAGAAAGCGGCGAAGCGCAGGAAGGAGGTGCACGATCGCGGTGCTAGAGACGCGCCGTTTGATGTGGGGGACAGCGTGTACATCGAAAACTGCCAAAGACAGATTGGGTTGGCTCGTAAGTTCCAGACGAGGTGGAGAGGACCGTGCGAGGTTGTCGAGAAGCTTTCTCCGGTAAACTTCAGGGTCCGAGACGTGAACCGCCGCTTGATAAGGATACACGCAAATCGCCTCAAGTCGGCACCGGTTCAGTATTCACGAAATGAGGAGGGGGAAAGCGCAGATTTTGATGGGGACCGAAGTGAAACGGAGCGCGCAGATTGTTCGCAAGAAACGCCCTCTCCTGCATTTGTTCAGCAAGCGCCAGAGGTTACAGCAGGAATGCCACCGGATTTACTTCATGCATTGCTGGAGGAAGGAGCGCGCGAGGTTGCCGCGCAGATAACGCCAAGAGAGGCTCCTGCCACGAGCCCTCGCGAGTCTCAAAGCAGACAAGGGGTCACAGAATTACTTGGTACGACTCATGAACGCCGATATCCGCTTCGAAATCGGAAAGCTAAGTCGGACTAATGGCGTAAACAGAGCGGAGTTCGGGACTGGTTAACACTGTGTAATGCTGCAGCTCATAACATTGCTATGTGCTTATGTGTTAAGATATCGGAGTTGCTAGCTAAGCCTTTCTGTCATTAAGTAACACTTTTACACAGGATGCAGAACATGCCCGACTTCCTTTCGTTATCTATATTTTTTTTTGTCTGCGCCGTGATTGTGCTGGAAGTGGGAGCTCCTTTGTAACTGTGGTAAATTTATTTCGTCCAGTTTGGACTAGCAAGGAGAGGCTTGGGTGCTGAGTTTCATGTTTGTCTGTGAAAGAAGATCAGTGCTGCCCCTGGAGACGCCAGTTATGACAGCTGCGGCATATGGTGCAGTGCAGTGGTGTTGTGTGCAGCGAAAAGTGTTTTGTCGGACGGAATGTGCGAGGCGATTCAGAAAAAGAAGGGGAGCTGCCTGGACTCAAATGTTCGGAGAACATTCTTCTGGAGGGTGAGCGAGTGTGATGTTCCGTGCGTGAGCTACCAGGGCCCATATCTTCGGCGGAATCTTCTCTGTGCTCAACCGTCCTACTCCCTTGTCTCCCCTTAAACGGTCCGCGTTCGGCGGCGCCGCATAGACGGAGCCCCCAGCGGCGGCAAAGCCACTGAAGGGGTACGCTCCGCGTTCGTCGGCTCCGCGTTGACGGAGCCCCCAGCGGCGGCAAGCCACTGAAGGGGTACAATGGTACAAAGGCGCCGGCGGGAGGGAAAGCCATCCCAATTAGGCTGCCTGGCCGTACAAGGACACAGGAGAGGCTGACAACCCGACAAGAGAAGAAAGCTGCCGGCGGGAGACAAACGACATTCCAACGAGGGAGGTCGGGGGTGCCGCGGCGCCGCCGTGGAAAGGAGGAAGAAAGAAACAATCCAGCCTAGGAGATAGGAGATCGGGCGTGGCCGGCGGAGCAGATATAGCTGGCGAGTGCGGACGAAAGGCACGCTGAGGACGACATCGTTCACGAAAAAGGGGCCTTGAGCGCCGAAGCCGGACGGCGCGCAGCTTCTGCCAGCAACCGACGGATCGCAACTCCGGAGCCCCTCCATCGCCCCCATGACGGCGTCGCCACGTAAGCTCGGGCACCCCAGCCTCTGATGTACAATATATAATTATTGATTACATCATTTTGTTTAAACTGAGCCATTCGGTGTCTTCTTGCCTCTCCGTCCCGTGTGGACCTGCGCATTATGTGGGGTCGTCACACCCCTGTCTTTTCGAACTATGTCTCCTAGTACCTCCTTCACCATCACCATCGCGGGACGCTTGCGTTCTTTACTCGCATGCCGCCATAGCCCCTTCAGGAGGTCTATGCCATCTCTTATAGTTAGAATCACACAGAACGACTAACATAGGCAGCAGGATTAAAACACTGAAAAAGCGTCTCCTTGTTGTCCGTGTTCGTTGTGGCGCTGGGTAAATGTAAGCATGAAGTACCAGCAAGCCCCGTAATTGATTTTGAGTAATTTTTACAACCCTACACACCATCACCTAAACAGCCACAATGCTTACACCATCGGTCCTGCCTCTGTCCTAGCACTGGAATTGTAAGGAATTTTCGTGGAAATTTTATCTTTATCTGATAACCCTTCGTATCAAGAAGTTCATAACCATATATTTCCAGAGGCCGTAAACCACCACGCAGTGTACTGTACCCTTCAGGTTGTTCAGTGCCTTCATGCCGCTTGCTGCTCTTACCCCACGCTCGTAAGTATTCACTGAGTCCAAGACCGCACACATCTACACGACATCGTAGCTGATGCTATTGAACGTGCTACAGACACCTTTCGCCTTGCCCTACTCCCATCGCCCAAGATCCATTCCTTATTAACCTCTCATCCTTTGCCTACATCACACAGAGCGCACACGCCCTCCTTCCATGCACCTTTTACGTACACCCTTCCCCTTACTCGGGTGTAGGAGGTCTTTCTGAAGTGGATGAGGTTCGGAGTGGCTCTTACTCCGGTGGTTTGGACACAAGTGGCGTAGCCAGACCCTACTTACACGTGACCAGTGTCCCATTGCACAGTGGCGTCAGAGGCTGATAGGCACCACTTATTGTGGACAAGCGCTGCAACTTCAGCGGTGCGCGCGGGTTCTTCTCGAGCCTCGGCTGTCCTGAAACAGTTATTTTCGCTTCCGCTTGCGGCCGCTGGGCGATGCTTACTCTCGCACTGCTTAACGCGATAGCGTCAAGGGGCTCGTGAGGCGGAAAAGCCGGCGTCGTCGTTGTCACCGTCGCCACTGCACTGCCGTTGCTGCCGGGGCTCCTTCGCTTCGTTAATGCGGCAAAAACCTTGCGCAAGCTTTCCAGGACCGCTATGAGTATGACGTCACCGTTCGTCATTGAGGAAGAGGCGTCGAAAGTTTTCATTGCGCAAGGCGGCCGCTGCGGAGCGATGCCGTCGTGTGCATGGTATAAAAATCGGGCGCTATCAAGCGTCTTCAAAGGTATTTTGTATATTTCCGATAAACGGAGCTGCATGCCTACCTCAAACTCCTTTTTTTAACACTTTTCCCCTTACATCTCCTTTCCATTAATTTCCATCCTCCATCTCAAGTATCTTTTATGTCAAGAGGTGCGCTACAAGGAAAAAGAGTGTTAGCGCCACGCGAAGTTCAGGCTGATTTTTAAAATGTCAGAGTCAGCCTTGCGGTTAGAGATATGGAACATAAAAAAGCGTTTTGGAAAAGTTGTTAGGCTGGCACGTTGTACAGTGATCAAATGGCGTTGTTGTAATTTTGGAGTCGTTGAATTTTTGTTGAAAAGCTGCGCTCAAATCTCTCATTACCGACCATCGTAATCGTAAATCAATTTTTTAAATGTAAGAGATACTTATGCAGTTCATTGGTTTTATAATGTGGAGTACGTTGACGTTGTTTTCGTGGCAATAGCACGTTCAGCCACGCCATTTAATGAATGTGCAACATCGGAGCACCAACTTAATATTCGAACTCATCTTTTTCGATATCTCGAACCACGCTGCGGATTCCAAAATTTAAAAAGTCAGCTCAAAAATCAAAATAGTTAATTAGTAGAGCTTAATTTTTAATGGTCTTCTAACTGTACTGAATCACGTAAACCATGTCCGGCTGGCCGAAAAATCAACCTTAACGTACTGCACTACCGTAACTTTCATTTATTTTAAAATAAAGAACTGTAATGAGTAATTTAAACGAAACGTTATACGTATGCTAGCGTAACTTCCACAGAAGTCCACACGTCGAAAACATACCGCTGCATAGCGGCCTGTCAGCGATACCTGGGCAATGAGGGGACAAATAATTCTGCCCGAAGTAAGCCGCTGCGGTGGCTCAGTGGTTATGGTGCTCGGCTGCTCACCCGAAAGACGCGGGTTCGATCCCGGCCGCGTTGGTCGAATCTCCATGGAGGCGAAACTCTCTAGAGGCCCGTGCACTGTGCGATGTCAGTGCACGTTAAAGATCCCCAGGTGGTCGAAATTTCCGGAGCCCTTCACTACGGCGTCCCTCCTATCCTGAGTCGCTTTGGGACGTTAAACCCCATAAACCAAAACCGATTCTGTCCGAAGTGACATAAAAAAAATAAGGACATTAATAGGCTCGTTTCCGGCGAGCATTATAACAGATTGTGCGAGTTCTTAACGTTCGCAGTCCCACATACAGTCCCTCTAGTAAGCGGTTGCCTTTAGGCGCCCTCCAGCCTACTGCGCTTTCATGAGAACCAGCTTGTACCGGGGCAGTGTAGGCCTGGCCCATGTGGTAAAATCTTGAAACTGCGCAAAGGGAAGTGAAGCATAAGAAAAGATTGGTCCATTGGCTTCGGGAGGTCAGCCTAGACCAGTGACAACTAAAATCAGGTTGCGGCCAGATAATGGCACTGAAAGAAGTCGCAACATATTTAAACTCCCTACCAGCAGTGGCATAGGAATAACCATAGTGTTACATTTAAACTTTCCAACCGGCGAATTTTTGTCTCACGCGAGTCAAATGTATCATTTTCTCGACTGACACGCGTGTACTATGTCACGTTGTAGTGACGGCAGTTCAGCGGTCAGGAAGACACCAACCAGTCTTGGAAACGAAGCTCTTTATTTGGGCTGACTTGCGCCCACAAAAGAACTGAATCACTCGGCGGCGGCGTAAGCAACAAACGTGCTCGTCGGTCGTCGAACTACGAATGTCCGCCGCTCGCGGCATCGCTCAATTTAAAGCCGGCAAGGAAACTTCCAGATAACAGGTCAAGATCGTCTACGGTAATCTGGAAAAACCTAGATGCAGCCTTTCATGGCTGCGAACAATCGAGATTAGTCTGGTCGCTTCTCGCGCCACGAACAAAAGTGATAACGACCCTTTCCTGCTGCCTTGAGCGTGAACGAACACACACTGCAATGATACGTGGCATTACCCCCCTTCCAAAGAAGCATCGTCTCGATGCTTGAAAATGAGAATAAACACGGACAATGAAAACTTCCAGTCCTTTAGCGTTCATAATATGGCTTCAGGCGTACGACATGTACGACTTCCGGGCGTGTGCGGCGTCGCTGAGATGCTGTCGTGCTGTCGGGGATGACTTCGTAGTCGAGGTCACCGATGCGACGGAGAACCTTGTACGGGCCAAAGTAGCGTCGCAGCAACTTTTCACTCAATCCACGGCGGCGAACTGGCGTCCATATCCAAACACGATCACCTGGCTTGTAATGCGTGTCTCGTCGGCGCAGATTGTAGCGTCGGGCGTCGGTGTGCTGCTGGTCTTGAATGCGAAGCCGCGCAAGTCTTCGGGCTTCCTCGGCGCGATGAAGGTAGGCGGCGACGTCGAGGTTGTCTTCGTCAGAAACGTGCGGGCAGAATGGAGTCCCACGTCTTGTGTTCGGCGTCGATGTACATGGAGAGCGTGTCTGCGATGGTCTTGTTCAGACGCTCTGTGAGTCCGTTGGTTTGTGGATGATAGGCAGTTGTCCTCCGATGGCTTGTCTGGCTGTAGTTTAAAATGGCTTGCGTCAGCTCCGCTGTAAATGCCGTCCCTCTGTCGGTGATGAGCACTTCGGGGGCGCCGTGTCGCAGGAGAATTTGCTCGACAAAAAATTTTGCGACTTCTGTTGCGGTACCATTAGGCAACGCTTTTGCTTCGGCGTATCGGGTCATGTAGTCGGTGGCCACGATGATCCACTTGTTACCTGATGATGAAGTCGGAAAGGGGCCGAGGAGGTCCATTCCTATTTGCTGAAAGGGCTTAGTTGCAGGTGGTATGGGGTTCAGGAGTCCGGCTGGTCTAGTCGGAGGCGTTTTGCGTCGCTGACACTCACGGCACGTTTTCACGTAATGGGAAACGTCGGTAGCTAGCCGCGGCCAATAGTACTTCTCCTGGATGCGGTGCAACGTGCGAGCAATCCCGAGATGCCCTGCAGTCGGCTCATCATGACATGCCTGCATAATTTCTTGCCTAAGATTCTTGGGCACGACAAGAAGATGTACTGTCCTGTTGGGCGCGAAGTTCTTCTTCAGGAGGACATTATTGTGAAGGACGAAGGACGACAGTTGCCGCTTGAACCCTCGGGGAGGCGATGCGGTCTTGCCTTTCAGATAATCAACTAGGCTTTGCAAGTCAGGATCCGAGTGCTGCTGCTGCGCGAAACTGCTGGCGCTTACCGGTCCTAAGAAAGCGTCGTCGTCTTCCTCTTCGGGTGCTGCGTCGACAGGGGCTCGTGACAAGCAGTCTGCATCGGAATGCTTGCGGCCAGATTTATACACTACAGTTATGTCGAATTCTTGAAGACGCAGGCTCCAACGAGCAAGGCGGCCGGAGGGATCTTTCAAATTGGCCAGCCAGCAGAGAGCATGGTGATCGCTCACAACCTTGAATGGTCGTCCGTATAGGTAGGGGCGAAATTTCGACGTGGCCCAAATAATGGCGAGACATTCTTTCTCTGTCGTCGAATAGTTGGCTTCTGCTCTCGACAGTGAACGGCTAGCGTACGCGATAACTTTCTCCTCTCTGCCATTTTTCTGAACGAGGACCGCTCCTAAGCCCACACTGCTTGCATCGGTATGAACTTCGGTTTCGGCGTTTTCATCAAAGTGCCCGAGCACAGGAGGGGACTGTAAGCGGCGCTTCAGTTCGTTGAAAGCTTCCTCTTGCGGCCTTTCCCATTTAAAAGGCACGTCAGCCTTGGTAAGTTGGGTCAAAGGTTCAGCGATGCGCGAAAAGTTCTTGACAAATCGTCGGTAATAAGCGCACAATCCAAGGAATCTGCGTATAGCTTTCTTGTCATTAGGCTGTGGAAACTCTGCGATCGCAGCCGTCTTCTGGGGGTCTGGGCGAACTCCATCCTTGCTTACGACGTGACCAAGGAACAGCAGCTCCTCGTAGGCGAAGTGGCACTTCTCTGGTTTCAGTGTCAGGCCTGAAGACTTGATCGTTTCCAGCACTATCCGAAGCCTTCTGAGGTGGTCTTCAAAGTTTGAGGAGAAGACAACAACGTCATCTAAGTAGACGAGGCAAATCTGCCACTTCAAGCCTGCGAGCACCGTATCCATTACTCGCTGGAACGTCGCTGGTGCAGAGCAGAGGCCGAATGGCATCACCTTGAACTCGAAGAGTCCGTCTGGCGTGATGAACGCAGTCTTCTCGCGATCTCTTTCGTCGACTTCAATTTGCCAGTAGCCGCTCTTCAGGTCCATCGATGAGAAGTACTTAGCGTTGCATAGCCGATCCAGTGTGTCGACGATGCGGGGGAGGGGGTAGACATCCTTCTTCGTAATGCTGTTCAGGCGGCGGTAATCGACGCAGAAGCGAAGGGTGCCGTCTTTCTTTTTCACTAGGACAACTGGTGCTGCCCAAGT
This sequence comes from Amblyomma mixtum, assembly GCF_055824585.1. Classification (NCBI taxonomy): domain Eukaryota; kingdom Metazoa; phylum Arthropoda; class Arachnida; order Ixodida; family Ixodidae; genus Amblyomma; species Amblyomma mixtum. The sequence goes on from NC_143014.1 coordinate 294,143,001, forward strand.
AGCACAATGTGGGCTATCATGTGCGGGCCCTAGTGGGCCCGATGAGGGCAATGTTTGTCGGGCCAACGCAGGCTCTGCAACTCGGGCCCCGGTAGGCCCAAAGAGGGCAGCCCACCAAGCTACCCCATTGGTCCCACTTTGGACCGATCGGGGCAGCCCAAGTGAGGCACGTCTGAATCGGTCCAACAGCGAAAGTAGGTGGGCTGCCTACATCGGCAGCCTAAACGGGTCCCTCAACAGATTGATGTGGGCTGCCTATATTGGCAGCCTAAGTCGGTCCTACAGCAGGTTGATGTGGGCAGCCTATGCAGGTTTCCTCAATGGGGCCCACAGCAGGTTGATGTGGGCTGCCTACATCGGCAGCCTAAGTCGGTCCTACAGCAGGTTGATGTGGGCAGCCTATGTAGGTTTCCTCAATGGGGCCCACAGCAGGTTCAGGTGGGCTGCCTTAAAGGGATCCACAACGGGCTATCTTGGGCAGCCACTACTGTTTCTTAGGTTGGCTTAAGCCCCTGAACAGGGACAGGCAAGTGGTGGCAATGATATTCAGATAAACTGTAATAGTTAACTGGAATGTCAGATTCTGTGAGCAAGTGACGTATTTTGCTATGCCACTTCAGCCCACAGATGAGGTACACAAAGCCATCAAAATGCAAATTAACATATTTTATTTCAAGAAAAAAAGAAACACTGTCTGCAGGACATCCTACTGTGCTACTTCATCCTGGCCCTGCGGCCGCCATCCCGGTCCCGGGCCCCTCTCAAATACCCGGCGATGCGGTTATTGATTACTGCCACATCCGCATCCGGAATCCGGCGCTGGACAGCAGCTGAAATCACATAAATCTCATTTATGACACAATCGATTCAGACAGCTGGAAGAGCACTCATCTTATTAGCATTTGAAAAGAATGCCCCAATGCATCAAAACAGCTATGCAGCTGCCAATAGCAAAATGTACTTTTATTTTCAAGGTATAAAACTTCATTGGCACTTAACATCTAAACAAAGAAGGTTATGCCAGAATATTTTTGAATATTTGCGAGATACTAAGACCTACCAAACTAAACATCACACTAATAGGTTCGTTCAATTCACCTATTGAACGAACCTAATACATTTATCGCACTGTATCAGTACAATTTGCTCTTGATGCACTCAAACTGTAGACTGCCAGTACACATGTAAGCATAACGCCCGAAGTCAGGCACAAGGACTAAAAATGGGGTCAGTTACATATAAAATTAGTGTAAAACAGAAACATACCAACAATCACATTGTACAGCCTTAGGTCCTTGAGTCAGGCACAAGGACTAAAAATGTGGTCAGTTACATATAAAATTAGTGTAAAACAGAAACATACCAACAATCACATTGTACAGCCTTAGGTCCTTGAAGGCTGGCTTGTCTCTTCGCCCCTCCAAGGTGTATTCCAGGGCCACTGGTGTTTTGATGAACGTCTTCATTATGAGGCGTGTAGCCTCATCCGGAGTCGTTCCGCCAATCAAACCAAGCTTTTTCGTCTGAAAGAAAAATTACAAGAATTACCTTGCTAGCTGCACAATTGATGCAGCAGGAGTCCCTTGTACTTTTTTCGGTTTTGGCATGTAAAGATGCTTTGCAATAACAACTCTGCTAACACTAATATGACTCAATGACATTAAGAAATGACAATAGGATATTACTATATTTGCTAGGATGCAATGATGATGAAGGCTCCTGGCAACAATCAGGCCAATAAAACTGCTGCTCTCCACTCCACCTTCAGCAAACATCACTGCATCGAAGTGCAGTTGAAACCTCAGCAATGAAAGCCCTCAAGAATGAAATTCCAGCGGCAACAAAGAATCTGGCAGCCCTGGTGAACGCCCATAGAGATCATTACATTTGCCGCCTCTCAACAGCGAGCGTTCTTTTTGTTCCGCATTAACAAAAACTTCAGAAGCGATCAATATTTTTTTGGCACATGAGCCAGTTGGGAATACAGAAGTACCAGATTTGCACAAGCAAACTAGCCAACAGGCACTGGTGAAGGCATTGTTTTTACATTAAATTGGTAAAATAAAAATGATGCAGACAGCTATGCATTTTGTATGCTGAAAACAGTGTTTTGCTAGCCCATCTGTTGGAAACAATGTAGGCATGATGCATCCATCGCGACAGTACCCCAGCTACCGGCTGCAAACAATGCCCGCTGCCACTGAAGGGAGTCTGAGGACGCAAGATAGTGACCTCACTGTCCACCATATGCATGCTACGACTGACCACGTCTTGCTGACATCAATATATCTGGTATCGTTATAAGTGGACTGCACTGTAATGCAGGTGACAACCCAACATATAAAGCACTGGTTTAATCAAGCTGTATGGTCGTGCCTTCTTAACCTAGGAGTAGTATGCTTGACTCGACATCCTAGAGAACTGGAAGGTTGATTCTTATTCCGATTGTATCTTTCCACCTCACATGAACAACCCGAACTGGCAGCTCCCCGCAACTTTCTGATATCATGCGGTCCCGTTAAGTTGAACAAACCAGTTGCACAAAAAAATCATTGGCCAGCCATGCAAGCTACCAGCTTCCAGCACCTTGCAAGTGATTTCTAGCTCACAATGCCAACGACAAATTTTGCAACAACGCCAGCTTGTCTTCATGGCTACCACAGGGAGCTTACCAGAAAGGTTCGTTTGTCGGGATCTGCAAGCTCCTCCTCGATTTCTTTGAGTACCTCAACAGAGGTTGCCGGCCCGATTTCTTTGCATGGGTCTTCACTATACGCAGCTGCGTAGTTTCCTTTCAGCTCCTTAATGTCAGCCCGGATTTCCATTAGTAGCTGTACAACCCGGTGGATCATGCCTGGGGAAAATCACATGAAGTGCAAAAATGAAACATTCATCTTTACTAAATATCATCATCAGCCTGACTACCCATTGCAGGGCAAAGGACTCTCCCATATCCTTCCAATTAACCTGGCCATGTGTCAGCTCATCCACTTCGATTCCTGCAAACTGGCTAATCCCACCTAGACACCTGGTTTCCTGCTGTCTCCTACACATGCCTTATCTTGCAACCTACTTCGCTACCTTTAACCGTCAACTACATTCCCTGCCTCTTTCTTTTGACTAGCCTATTATTAACCTGCATTTGTTCACTGACCCGCTCTGCTCTCTTCCTTACTTACATTACATCTACAGTGAAATCTCGTTACTACGAACACATTAACGAATTTTTCAAATTAACGAATTTTTTAAGAATCCCCGGCAGATTTGCTGTTTTCAATGTAAAACTATTTCAGAATTACGAATTTCAAAATAGCGTATATTTCAGAATAACAAACGTATTTTATTTCTTCTTCTAGAATTTTGGAATATCAGTATTACGAATTCGGCTAAAATTAACAGCGCCGCAGCTTGCAACTGTCGCGTGAAACAGAAACTGCCGTTTCTGTGTGTATGGTCCGTGGGCCGTAGCTATCATCATCAGCACATCTAGTACCAGCTCCTAGCGCCACCATGAAGCTATGGTTTATTACGCAGTAGCCAGCAGGCCTAGCTGCCTGCGTTTTTTTTCCTGTGTTGTGTGTCGTACGCGGGTCGGTCGTTCGTGTGTTCGTGCGTGCGGGACGGTATTTTTTTTGCCACAGATTATCTTATGGCGAAGTTTGTGCGATATTGGCGATGATATTAGCCAGCGAAATGCCAAGAAGATATGAACACAGCTGCTTTCCCTGCAAGAAATCGACGCAGGGAAAAAGCGATTCGGCCTCTACAGACAGCTAGCATTGCCCCATCGAATGCCGCGATCATTATGAAAGACCAAGACAAGATTTTCAAACTTCAGGGAGCATTGAAGATGGGGTCATAGAGAACTCTGACGTTTCTGGTTTTTTTTTGCATATGGACAAAGTCCGTATTTTCATCGCTCAGTGCAAATACGCATGCGATGAGGTGTTCCGGAAAGTGGAAGGTGTATGTGCTGTAGTGGTGTAATGTAGTGCGCGGTCGTGTTTGCTGCACGCGGCAGAAGATGGTTGGTTTAGTTGGTTTATGGGGGTTTAACGTCCCAAAGCGACTAAGGCTATGAGAGACGCCGTAGTGAAGGGCTCCGGAAATTTCGACCACCTGGGGTTCTTTAACGTACACTGACATCGCACAGCACACGGGCCCCTAGAATTTCTCCTCCAAAGAAATTCAGCCGCCGCGGCCGGGATCGAACCCGCGTCTTTCGGGTCAGCAGCCGAGCACCATAGCCACTGAGCCACTGCGGCGGCACACGCGGCAGAGGAAAATAATGGATTTCTTCAAATAAATCAGCTTTGGAGTTAGTGCAACATTTTCACTTGAGGTTTTGCTGGTCTACACACGTGCCCACTGCCAAGGTACGTCATTTTCATACCTACGTTTGACCACTGGCTTATAATCGCAGATTTTTCATTGCAACGATATATTAAAATAAATAATTTTGTGCGGTCCCGCAGAATTCGTCATATCGAGATTTGACTGTACTGTATTTACTCGACGCTAAGTAACCTTTTTCTCGATAGCAGTGATTAAAGTGAGGGAGGAGATAAAAAAATCTACCCCCCTTTTTTTGCATCAATATCTTGCCAAGATGGATGCAAGCAGTAACAATTCATTTGGCAAAAAAATTTAGCAAACATCTTCCTAAAACGCAATTGCACTGCGCTTGAATACTATGACAGCCCTCTTCAAACTTATCTGACTTTCGTTATGGATGCCGAACAGCTGACATTAAATAAGGCAAATGTGGGCCCACAGCACCTGCAAAGCCTGCTGACATAGCCAAATGGCTGCCATTACGAGGTCCATGTGGCAACACGCTGAAAGAGCACTAGGGGTCATTTTCAGCCGGCTTCTGCCATCCTGCGCCACTAGCTGTCATGTAGTGCCGGAGCGCAGCAACACAAGTGGATACCGCGCCGTGGACACTGCACGAACTCGGGTCTCAGACTCCAGTTCGATTGAGTGAGCAAGCATGCTAGAAGCCTTGTCTACGTTCTTTTCCTCTCAAAAAAGGGGGTGCTTAGATTCACATGCAAACTTTCTGTCCAAATTTTCTTTTGCCAAGTTGGGAGGGGGTGCTTAGAATCGTGAAAGTATGGTATTTACAAAAACACACACAAACTCCTTTTCAAATCATAAACTAAACAGTTTTCAAGGACCCACAAATTCCAAGGTTATCAAGGATCTCAACAACAGCTTTTTAGTTAAATTCCATGTATTTCAAGGATGCAAATGAGTGCTGATTAAATCATTGTAAGAGGATACAAGAGTACTTACGTTGGTTTGCGACACACCGTGGGTCTTCACAGTGTCGACCTGCAAAATTGAACCAAACTTTTTTAAAAGTGTCAAGCGATAATTCAGAGAGCTGCCAACTTTAGTTCAGGTTTTCAGTAGAAGAGTAAATGAGATATCAAGGAAGTTTAAAACATTATGGTTGAAGCACAGATCATAGGTTTTCTAAGTTGCCCTTCCAGCAGTTTCACTGACCTAGTTGAATGTTACAGGCTTCAGCGGCGTTTACATAGTATACTCTTATAGTCGGCTACAGCTCGAAAAAAATGGTGGATTTTACTCCCTAAAGAACCCTTCTGCAACCAATGGCACTGAGAGATTCTAAAGTATAATCCCCTTAGACCTGATAGAGACAATGCAGGGTGTGGCAGATGAAGGAAGGTTCACCATGCCTTCACCACCTTCACCTCCATCTGCAGTTATTTTATCGTGCCAAAAGTATGCGTTCGCCAAGTACTATTGGCTCATTGTTCAGTGCAGCCTCCTCCCACCCGATACTGGCACTTGTGAGAGGACACCACCACTAATGTGTCACACCATGAAGGACGCAGGGGTTGAAAATAGGAAACAATGGTCACTGTTCCACGCTTCTTATCAAAAAGCAACCATTGGTCAGTCTTTTACAAAATAAATATATCCTCCGATATCAAATTAGTGAGCTTTTACTGTATATGGTAAAAAAACGGCACTGGCCATCGTTGCTGCTGCTGTGCAAGGTATACCAAGGAATATTTAATATTAGGCACTCTTCACTGCCAAAAATGCACTGTAATTAAGTGAAAAGAGCTTGTCAGCCTTCCACTTTGTTCAATCTATCTGAATGTATATTGTGAATGAATCTCCAGAAAATGAAGCTGTGGGCCCCATGCAGAAGCACACGGGGCAGCACTCGCGGTGAACAGGCACCGCCACGATTGGGCACCGGAGTTTTTCAAGGATAGACGCGGCCACCTGGGCAGGTCGCCCGCCTGAAAAAGGCGGCTGTAGGAAAGTAATTGGGGTCTGCACAGCGGAACATTGACAGTTTGGGCTAGCTGGAGTGACATAGCGAAGCATGAACAATGCAGGCACCACAAGGCGCAAGACTGAGAGACACTGATAAGCCCTGTCTGCCTGCTGGGCATTTATTTCTAGGCTGAAAACATGAAAATGGAAGAAGACAGAAGGAAAAGCACGCGCAGTTTGGAAAGGCCAAGCAAAATAACAAAGAGGAGGGGATAAAAAACATGATAACAAGGTAGGAAATTTAAAAAAAATTGTGAACCCTCCTCCTTCCACATGCGGTGCAGTTTCACAGAAAGCCAGCCTCAAATTCTTCGTGTGGGACTGGCTAAGGAAAAAATAAAAATAAAGGAACACTGCGGGGGATTTAGCGGCGGAGAAGGATGGAACAAGTGTGGGAAAAGAATAGGAGTGAATGAAGTAAGAGCCAATAAAGGAGAAAAAGGCATGAAAAAAGAATAAACAAACATGATCGCAATGCGCAAAACCTGAAGACCCAAAAACGATTACTGGGGCTTGGCAAGCCACAGGCAGCTGTTATTAAGCAGAAGACTTTTGATAAGCTTTGGCTATCTTTATGGTGAGGCAGTTGGCACTTTTCTCGATGATAAAGGAAAGGATGGCAGATTCACACTGATCACTCTGTCCATGCAATGCTCATGCACACGGTCGCTGATACAACAACCCAGCTATGAGCATGGAAAACTTCCATTAGAGCACAGCACAAAAAGTGATCTACGGTTTCTAATACACATGCATTTTTCCTTTGTCAGGTAGGTCATAAAGCTCTCAAAGCTTATTGCAGGCCCATTGCTCAATGCTTTTCAAGTGGTGAGAAAAGTCATGAAAGGATGTAGATGCCTACTTTTCCTTTTCATTGAAAGAAAGTCCTACCTCAAATCCGAACTTTAATGCTAGTTCTTTGACCGTACTTCCAAGTCTTCTGCCACCAAATTAAGCTAGGATGGGGAATGTAACAGGTGGCAGCGAGCCACTCGACCTCCTGTTTGGAGTAGGATGTTGTGTAAAGAATGCTGATTTATTCAGAGCACCCACGAATAAGTAAGGACAAAGAAAACTGCCCAGAAGGAAAGTGGCGGCAGCACATGGAAGGGAAAAAGGAGTGAGCTAGAGGGAAGAAAAAATATTGAAAGCAAAAAAAAAAAGTAACCAAGACAAATTTGCAAAACGAAGCGCAAAAAACGCAAACAGTAAATATGCAGTAAAAGCGCTACATTTTCATTAGTTATCTCTGCACTGCACCGGTCCTCATGCAAGCTACAGTAGACAAGGAAATATAGACCACAGGATAGATTAAATAAAGATTACGCAATGATCAACTGTGTCCACGAGCGCGGCCCACAGGGTGCACATGGTGGTCCTAGTACATGCGCATTCCTTTTGTTGGGCATGGCAATTGGCTCCAGATATTGCAGATGCCTATGAGTTGCCAGATTTCTTCCTTTCTTTCTTTTTTTTTGATGTGAGAAAGACTGCGAACGCAGGAAAAGGGAGTGTGCCCTCTATTGGGAAGGACGCCGTGTGGAAAATCTGGAAGCAGCAGATCCAGACATGATTGCCAGCTCACTGCTCGTTGGATGGCAGCTATCCAAGCTTCGCGTCACTTTGCTTCATAAATCTTATTTCGGGTGTCAAAAGCACTCTATCAGGCAAGTGAAAATGTATGAAACCAAACGACCAAAAAAACTGCAACCCAGGAATTCATTTGTGACCTTATAATGCCACGAATACAAGGAACGAACGGCGAATATGAACCACGCACAGCAGAACCGCAGCGTCTCCACAGTGCGGCTGGGCACACCCTTCCCGAACAGACCTCCCTTCCCGCCTCGAGGGGTGCACGCATTGCGGCGCGAGTTGCTCCTGCACAGTGCCCATTAGCAGAGCTAGGAAGATTAAAAAGCATGCCAGATTTGAGAGCTACATTCAAATATTCATTGGAAGGGGTTATTACGACATGATATTATATATATTTCAAATGATAAGTTATTCAGCACCTGTGACAGTTCTCAATGCTGACCAATGTATAATTAAATGACATCAACATCCAGAAACCCAACAGGTCCTCACTTTCGTCGTGCAGACTGTGTGCGCTGGGGACATCCATAGTCCGCACTACATCCCGGACAGCCTCATGACGGACTTCACTACTGGTGATGCTTGTCGTAGGCATGGGTGAAGCTCGGTCCCTGGGGCCACCAGCTGAAAGGACCTCTGCACTACTCTCGTGTGCATACTCTGCTAAGTCTGCAAAGAATGGTAGTAAAAAGCAAGAAATGGTTTCACCAGTACAAAAAGCACAGTGCAAGGGTGCTAAAGAGCTTTTTAAAAAAAATGAGGTCAGAACATAAAGATCATGTACCGTCTTTGCCAAAAGTAACCAGGCTGCATGTTTTGCTTCTCGCTTGTATTCCAAAGCCCACATGGATTCCCAGAAGGTAACAACTTGTTTAGAAGTGAGGACAGGATCTCGCCTTTACTTTCCATAGATTTAATGCTTCATAAGTGGTATGAAGTCTGTACCACCCAACTCAGAAGCGAAGCACGCAGCCTGGTTACTTTTGGCAAAGACGGTACAAATCGGCCAAAACTGTATGCAATATCATTAAATGGGCCCTAAATCACCTGTGCTTGGGTTATAATATACCTCACTTGCTTAATCGTGTTGTAATAAACATTAGAGCAAAATACTACACCTCTACCTGGAGAACACAGCCCACAATCGCATTCTAAGTTTGAAAGGCTCTCTCCTTTGACTTTTGCATTCACTCTTTCTCTCTGTGCAACACTACTATGTATCGACGGCTTTTAATGGCTACTTGTCAGCTGCAAGCATGCATCACATATCTATTGCACATGAGAAGTAGTAATACTAATTTTCAGTTAGCACAAAAGAAAATTATGGATGTTTAGTACATGAGAATGTTTTTTTAAAGATTTCCATTTTGCACTTCCGCTCTCGCGCTGGCGGCTCAAGTGGCCTTCGCCACTTTTGCATTTCTAACACGAAATCATACACAAGGTTAACACCTGGAATGTTTGGCACAGGAATAAGAGCCACAGCCAAAAACTGCATGCATGAAGCAGATGACCACCATGCCTGGCCACGCTAGAACAGAAGTTCCTGTTTGCAGAGACAACTAAAAAAGCAAACGCACAAAACCACCAAAGGTGGGCACGGGACCCAAGGAAGAGCTCCAGCCATTGCGCATGCCAAAAACATCAAAAGGAGGAATGCCACGAAGGCACGGAATTTCAAACTTTGATTGCAAACAACTTCGCTTCTAAACATTGCTTGGAAAAAAAATTTGCTGGAATTGTATAGTGAAACAGTATAAACTAGCTGTTTAGAGCTCCTTCAACTCTTGAAAAATGTGTGCCCACAGCCCTGCCCACACAGCAGTTGTGGCTGCTGCATGCATTTGGGCATTACAGCCATGACATTAGAACTTCGGTCCAGTGTGCCGCTGGTAAAGCTTTTCTCATGGAAGAACATGCTGCTAAAGTGGCCCTTGAGCCCCTGCCACCCGTACAGCATAATTCAAGAACACCGCAACTGACACATCACCTGCAAGCTCTGCCATGGAAGTTATATGCGTTGCAAAACAGAATATAAAAATACCCTCTTCCAAAGCCACAAATGACTATGTTACTAGCTTATTCATTGGCGAGTAAATAGTACAGCACAAGGTTGTGCAGACCACCGGCGTAAGCCCCCCACATTATTTAGATTCACACTGCTTTTAGTAAGCTTGTTGACCGAGCCGAGAAAAGTGGAAACTGTTGCAGCCTATCGTAGGCTCAGTTGAATGGCAGATGCACAGGAGTGACTGTGACTGCCAGAGCTGCAGAAACAAGAGACCACAGTGCTGAATTCATGCAGCTGGTGTTTGCTGCCCTCTGCTGCCACCGCACATTACGTGTAAACGAGGAAGAGTGACAGTATATTCCTAATCATTGATTTCAATGGTCCTACAAATGTAATTGTCAAAAAATACTTTCATTGATTGCATATGGGTCCATTTCCATCCATCAGCAGAATTTTGAACTAGACAGACTCTTTTGTGTCCCTTCAATTAACACATCATTTAGAACCTTTCTTTGAGACATTCAGTGCATGTTAGTGTTTTCATACGTTTGTGATGTTATGAGTGTATGAAACGCATTGTGACTGGCCACAGTGAATTTTAGTTTGCTATTTTTGTAGTTTTAAAACAGTCCCACTTTGTATAGCGAAAAACACTTGTGCACATGTAAAGAGACGCCAAAAAATGTGATGTTCATAAAACCCCAGGAGTTGCATATTAATATTGTACTTCACCATGTAAAAGAAAGAGAAGTGCACTTACCGTCCTCAACCCGAGGCATGCGAAGCTGTAAATCTGGAACTGAAACAAATACCCAAATGCAATATTACCTCTCAGCACAATCTTAACCGCGATTAGCTCCTTTCGGAGCCCTGCAAGGCCTGTGAGCAAATCTCAACCCTCACAGTATAATGCAGTACAGTTGAACCTCAATATAATGAAGGCGTACATTCGGGAAAAACTTCTTTAAATCGCAGACGTTGTTGCATCGTTTTTTTGTCTTTCAGTGGTACAAATGGTATTGCACATCTCTAGAAGCTTCCTATTCCACTTTATTTTGCCTACGTGGTTAATACAAGCCATTTTAGAAAAAAACACTATGCCAAACGAGCACCGAGAGTAGTTCAGTAAAGCTGTAACTCAAAATCGCTTATCTCAAAATCTCACAATGTTCAGATTTTCAGCAGAGCCGAGCAGCTCCCAACTGGCACTGTTCATTTATATGCAACCCTTGACATATTTTGTGACCAAATTGAAAACATCTCCAAATCTTTATTGGTGGATAGAGGTGTAAATGTCAGCACCGAAAATTATCACAAGCTGATGCAGTGACTGCCACGGGGCTGGCGCTCTCACCAAATACAAAACCAAGCAGCGCTGCAGCAGACCATTACTTGTGTCACGCCAACCTGAGACATGTCACATGCCCTTGCAGGACAGTGAAAATGAGATGCTCTTACTAACCAATTGCATGCTCTTACTGTAGAAGGCATCCATCCAGACACACAGCGCACCTTTCCTTTCCTCAAAATCGGCCAATTTTCATTTTGGGGAAGACACACTTTGGCCACATCTATGTGTCTCTCAATGCTAAACAGAGAAGCAAACCATGCCAAACCATGACAAACAGTGCTCTCACAGTCTTAATTGGTTTAATTGGAATTAAAGGCCAATTAATCTTTTTATTTGTGCACTTTCAGGAACAAAGCATTAACTTAACTTCACATAACAACAGTTTAAATCCTAATGGTGAACTCACCGTGCCTTTTTGGTGACGGAAAATCTTCACATGAGCTGCCAGACTCAATGTGCGAAGTCTGCTCCGCGATTTCCATTTTTCTTTTGGCATCAGCGTGTCTGTTTTGTAAAAGAATTAAGGTGACTAAACCAGGTGCACAGGGTACTGGGCACAGCTTCACCAGCTGCATAGACTAGAGCGACATAAGCTATACATGCAAGATAAAACAATATTACAAGAAAACATTTACACACAGGTCATCTCTCATAACTGGTCATCTGCAAATTTAAATTTTTGTGCAAGCCTTAACTAGGAGCAAATTTTTAGCAGTACTCAAATCTCACCGAACCTTTAAATGTCTTGCATGTATTTGTGGAGAAATATGTCAACCAGATAAACCAACATTGTAAATTTTATCCTGTGTGCTTTACGATATGCTGCCACCATTTTTTGCTGCTTGTGCTAGTCAGAAAATCAATAAGCTTAGTTTCTTGCCAAAACAGGCAAGTAAGTATTAATGTAGCGAGGTTTAGGACAGTAAGTATAAGTATATTGTGAATAAAGGAGCTGCTCATACCTGCATAACCCAGCACCCTGCAGGGACACCGTTGCCAATCAGGGCCAGGCTTCAGCATATTGCGGGCCATCTGCTCCACAGCATGAGGCCCAGTGCCTTTTGGGGGCCACATGCACCTTGTTGTGCTTTTGCTCAGCCAGCGAACTGGCACTGCCCCGACGGAGTCCTTCTCATTTGTGAACAAAACCACACAGTACATGCGGTCGTGTCGCGCCCGCTTTCTTTTCCTGTGCAGAGAGTAAACAAAGGCATAAAATTTTGCGAGCACTTCATTGTGTCTTGAATGTGATATGCCCATCCTTAACTTAGACCAGCTATAACATAAATATGCAGACAATTTAAGCCAGACTTCTGCTTAATTTGTGCCATTGCATCAATGAGCAGAGGAAAGTTGAACCCAAAGACCCATTACACCACATCTGCTACATCTCAAACACCACAGATACGCTTATGGGAGCTGAAAGTTTAGTGGCTGGCAAAGCACATTTTTACATTCACAGCAGCTTGGGTTCATTACGGCATGCATCACAGTCATTAAAAAAGAAAAAAGAAGTGGTAGCCAGTACCATGCTGACATTCCTAGAACCATATGTTTAAGGGGGACGCGACCTTTGAAAATCAAAAAATCGTGAAAAAGTCGAATTTTGGAAGATTATATATTCCGGTAGTATGTCTTATAAACTACCCTTCCTGTAGTTATCAATGCCCAACTCGGCGCAGAAATACTCGAAATTAATTATATAACAAGCGGCGGCGGCCGCGGAGCAGCGAGCAAGCGCCGAAAATTCCCAAACTTCGCGCGCGCGCCATTCCTCTCCCGCCGAACTGAGCGCCGCCTCTTGGTCTTGTTTTGTTTGTGAATTCTTGCGCTTTCTTCTGCCATCCTCAATGGCGGCGAAGGCGTGTACATTTGAAAGATGTGGCCTATAAGACTGTCAAAAACGCGTCAGCCCGCGCAAGTCAAGGGGATTTGACCAATTTGACTACCGATCGAAGAGGCGCGGCACCTATGCGCACGCCTTGGTTTGTTTTCGCTAGGTTCGCATTTCAGTACAGACGCCAAGTAATATTCAACAAAGCGCCCACAAGTCTAAAACGCACCCTACATAAAGACAGTCGAAGGTTTGATTCAATTCAATTAGCAGCCCTATTTGTAAGCTTAAAGTAGCCCATGTCTGATCATACCAGCCGAATCACTCAGAGCACCGCTCGTACTACTGCTCATTCTTACAAAAAAATCCGAGCTGGAGCTCAAATTCGGCGAAGCTGCCAAAATCCACCCGGAGAAAACATCAACGCACAAGCCCAGCAGTTGCATTCTGCCGACGTCGAGGCAGCGCGCGAAGTGGTGCTAGTCGTGTGTGCTTGCCCATTTGGCAAGCATCCACTAACTGCAGGCGCATTCCAAATAGATGGCAATTTCAGCTGGGGAAAGCGAAAAAAATGTTTGCAGCCAATAATGCACATTTTATTTTGCTCGAACCTGTACGTAGCTGCGCAAACAAAGCATTCGCGGGCAGCAGTAACAGCCTTTCATTTCAACACGTGGAACGGGTGCCATCGACTTGAACTGCAGAGAAGCTCGAACAAGTTAGATTTTAGTAGGACAAGAAGAGTACTTACCGGTCGTTCAAATGGCGATCCATAATGCAGAGCACGTTGGCTGTCGACGGCAAACGCGGGAACGCGTAATGCAGCACACGACTGTCTACGACGCAGCGCACGCTGACTCTCGACGGCAAAAAAAGGCGGGAATGCCGCGTTGGCTTTGGTGGATTTGGCTTTGGCGAGATGAGGGAGGGGATGAGGAGGTGCTGCGAGGGTACAGTTGCGAGGTGATGATGATGATGATTATCTATTCACCATTCCCTGTGTCGGGTGTCGGTATGTGTCGGCGCCCACCCGTTTTAAGAGCGTAATCCATCGGACGCAACCGCTGCTGCCGATTCGATTTTGGCTCACTTTTGCTGCTTGTGAGCTTCTCGGAAAAGGGCTAGGTTTTCGATGGTCGATGGGTAACCCAGCGCAGCGCCTCCTCTGACATCAATAAACACAAACAAAACAGCAGACGTTGAAGGATGGATGGATAGGAGCGCCCCCTTTGAAACGGGGTGGTGGCAATTGCCACCAAACTCAACTTTTCTTTCTTTTTTATTTTTTTTTGTTTAGTGTGTTGGCAATTCTTATTAAGAATCGCCGTCATCTTTACCTACAGTTTCCTACAATTCTAACCTTATGCCACATCTCTGCTTTTCAGCCACCAATCCTCCAATCGCTTTTTGCTGACTTCCACTGCAGATTTATTTACATGACCATTGTTATCTTTAAACCCTAGGGCCTACCTAGGGTTCAACCCTAGGGTTGAAGCCAAACAGTTGAAAGCGTCCTCTTGCGACCGAAACATTCATTACTAGTATTTTTTTTTTAACGTGCAGACGCGTACTGGGAAGACAATGGTCGTATTGTTTTTTAACATGCAACAAGCAAAAAAAAAAAAACTAAGCAAACTAGACCCTCCAGGTGCCACCTAAATAGTGTTCTGCAACTTTATCGTAATCGTCTTGGAAAATTTTCCCACCGGTCGAGGCGGGAAAATTTCCCAAGATGGCTACGATAAAGTTGCAGAGCACTGTGTGTACATATCGCTTCTCGCCGCACTGCACGCCACGAACAATAGAGAATGGACTCTTTCGTACGATAAATGCCAGCAAATTACGGGACGTTACTCCGTGTGTCGCCTTGGCACTTTTAGTTGACCGCGAAAACACACTCGTTTTTTTTTATTCGGAAACCAAAGCTATAGTCATGTTGCGCCGGGACTTTAACCAGTTATTTTGCTCCTGTGTTGAACTGTGTTGAACACTGAGCCAGGATAACACATTAAAAACTACTAGTTGCATTTTGCGTTAAGTTTTGTGTTGATATCTTGCTCCTGGTCAAATGTTTTAGGGGAATCCCCCAAGGTGGAGTAGATTTGTAATAAGGGAGTAATTACTCATTGGCATCCACCCGAGCGCAGCCATACGGCTACAAAGGAAAGCTATACAGCTTTCTCAGAAACTTCGTAGTTAAAGAAAAATTCGTCCTGGTCCGGGGTTCGAACCCCAGGACCACCGCTACACCGGAGCAGTCGCTCTACCAATTGAGCTAACCAGGACGGCAAGCTTGGTAGGGCGAGATCGAATTGATCAATGACTCGAAGTGGGAACAGTGTTGGTCAAATGTTTTTAGGGGAATCCCCCAAGGTGAAGTAGATTTGTAATAAGGGAGTAATTACTCATTGGCATCCACCCGAGCGCAGCCATACGGCTACAAAGGAAAGCTATACAGCTTTCTCAGAAACTTCGTAGTTAAAGAAAAATTCGTCCTGGTCCGGGGTTCGAACCCAGGACCACCGCTACACCGGAGCAGTCGCTCTACCAATTGAGCTAACCAGGACGGCAAAACATTTGACCAACACTGTTCCCACTTCGAGTTATTGATCAATTCGATCTCGCCCTACCATAAGCTTGCCGTCCTGGTTAGCTCAATTGGTAAAGCGACTGCTCCGGTGTAGCGGTGGTCCTGGGTTCGAACCCCGGACCAGGACGAATTTTTCTTTAACTACGAAGTTTCTGAGAAAGCTGTATAGCTTTCCTTTGTACCCGTATGGCTGCGCTCGGGTGGTTGCCAATGAGTAATTACTCCCTTATTATATATCTTGCTCCTCCGTGGTCTCTACGGCTACAGTTGCCTGTTACCATCGCCCGGTCTTTTCCACCGCCTGAAATGGTTCTGGTGAATCGAAGGCGGCTCAAATTATGGTTGCCGTGCATAGTTCTATTCTCTTTCGGTCCCCTTTCTTTCCTCATCCCCACATCTCATCCTCTAGCTCTCACATATCTAATCTTTTCCTCACCTCACATCTCACGTACTATACCTTAATTAATAGGGTCCTAGGTCAGGGTCAGCAAACCGTCGTGGCAATACTACCTTTTTAAGCATGGCTGGGCCACTGCAATGAATGCTTAATGAAACATTATTACTGTTGTTGTTATTATTGTTAATTAAGAGTGATGACGTACGTTCGTCGTTTTAGCGGGCACATACACGCATGTGGACGACTGTGCACAATATACCTCGGCAATGTCGAGAATGCCCGCGCTCGGCTCACTAACAAAATTTTGGTCAGCTTGCCGGCTCCCTCAAATCTAATCTAATATATATTCACACATGCTCGGGATTACCGAAATTGCGAACTCACTCAATTAGACTCACAATTAATTAACTCACTCGATCTGCCTCACGATTCATCCAGTCATCGTTGCGATTCGATTCGATGCGATTATACGACTTTTTTTGATTGATTCAGGCAAGTAACTCAGACAGATGTAGCATGAAACAATTCTGCCGACCAAATTCGATTTCTGTGCCAAATTTGAGCTCGAACAATACGCCCGTTTAGCTGGGAGAAGCATTCTACGGCGTGCGTTTATTTCCGCAACACGCCAAAGGGTTATCATTGTGTGAAAGTGCACAAAAAGTGTGCGGGTTTGAGCATATGACTTGAACATATAGTGATAGAGCGAAAGCTGTGAGTCCTGATAGCCTCTTTAACACCCGCTTTTCGATATCAGCGTTTTTTTTTTCGTAATTTCTATTTAAAGTAGCTTTTAGAGAAATGAAGGCCTCATACTTTTGAGTATGAGGTCTTCAATCCAATCCAATTCAATCCAATCCCCAACCGTAGTTTTACTATAGTTTTATTGTGTTGCTGTTGTTTATCTGTTTTGTCTTTTGCGTGGTGTCTCATCTCTAGTGTGTGATAAAGTGTTTTCAGTGCGCGGTATAGTGCATCGCCCTGTTTTGTACAGTATTTTAGTGAGTGTTTAGTGTGTGTACTGAGTGCACTGCAGTGCGCCGTGACTGACATCGCAGACGGGTGGTTGTGTTGGTGGCCGGAGTTCACAAGCTGGTTTAAGCCTTTGCGGCTGCAGAGCATGCGGAAATCATGAGTAAGTGGGAAAAATACCGGCGATTGCAGCGAGAGGTCACTGACTTTTTTCGTGACATTTCACATGACGAAAATGGATCAGAAACATCCACTATGCGCGAGGCTACCGGGCGTGACATTGAACCGGCTGACCGTTCAGGCGCACGCGTAGACTTCCAGAGAAGTCCATATCTGGCAGAGCAGTCTGCTCAGGAATATGACTTTGAAAGTTCTGGCTCAGTAAGCACCTCTGAGAATTTCTCCGAAGACTGTGACGAAGAACGTGCCTTGGTCGCTGAAGAGCTCAGTGATTCGGATGCTGTCACTGACGCTTCTGGCCCAGAAGCAAGTGGTTCACGTGTTAACGTTCGTGATGAACTGAGGGAAATTGCTCTCAAACACTCGTTGACGCACTCGGCCATCAATGATCTCTGCTCGCTTTTCCAGAGGCTTGGTCATCCAATGCCAAGTGACGCAAGGACTCTGCTGAAAACAGAGAGAAAAGCAAATGTGCGAGGAAATGTCGTATATTTTGGCTTGAAGCCACAAATTGAAAATCGCGTGAGATTAGGCCTCCGCCCTCAACAGAGCCCCAGCATTGAACTTCATGTAAATATAGATGGCCTTCCTATCTTCAAAAGTTCTTCTGACAGCTTTTGGGTTGTGCTTTGTCGTGTATCAAATTGTGTACAGAACAGACCATTTGTCGTTGCTGTTCACTGTGACAAAAAAAAAAACAACTAGCATTGAGGACTTTCTGCAGCCCTTTATTGATGAAATGAAGGACCTAGAGGTGTCAGGGATAGCTGTTCATGGAACACATTATAGCATCTCGGTAACTGCCATAATATGCGATGCACCAGCTAGGTCATATGTCAAGTGCATAAAAGGACACATGGGATTTTACGGTTGCGATCGCTGCAGTCAAAAAGGTGAACGAGTTGACCGTCGGCAGACGTTTCCGATATGCGCTGCCTTTCAGCACAGAACCGATGGTTCATTTCGAGCTATGACAGACCCTGGCCACCACCATGGAGTGAGTCCACTTACTGAACTCCGCATTGACATTGTAAAACAGTTTCCTGTTGACTATATGCATTCAGTGTGTTTAGGAGTTGTCCGCAAGCTCTTGCACACATGGATCTCAGGACCATTGCCCCACCGTCTTGGAGCACAACAAAGAAGAATTTTGAGTGCAAAATTGGAGGCGAGTAAGCTGCCTACTGAATTTGCTCGGCAACCAAGGTCTCTCGACGAGCTGGAGAGGTGGAAGGCCGTTGAATTTAGGGCATTCTTGCTTTACACTGGTCCTGTTTTGTTGCGTGACCTGCTGCAAAAAGACTGCTACCAGCACTTCCTCTGTTTACATGTTGCCATGCGCATTTTGCTGCACCAAGTGCTGTGCATTGAAATGAACAACTACGCTTCACGGCTCCTTCAGTACTTTGCTCAGCAAGCGGCCTCACTTTATGGTCCACAGTTCTTAGTTTATAATGTGCATATGATGTGCCACATTGCAGATGATTGCCTTTTGTATGGCCCACTGGACAGAGTGAGTGCATTTCCCTTCGAGAACAGTTTGGGCCAGTTAAAAGCACTTCTGAGAACAAGCAGCAAGCCACTTGAACAGGTCAGTCGCAGGCTCTCTGAGCTGGCCCATTCCTCAGTAGGACCCCCACAGTGTGTGCTGGCAACAGATGTCTCATCACTGAAAACTGGTGTTGAGAAAGACTCATGCTGTCTGCTGAAAAACGATCACATTGTAAGTGTGACAGAAGTAACACCCGAGTTCATCTTTGGCCATCAACACATTCAGGTTGGAAGTTTTTACACGATCCCCACACCTTCTGAAAAGCTGCAGATTTTTCGTACTGAAGGAGTGTCGCGGGAACTGAAGAAGTGGCCTGCAGAATTTTTCTCTTCTAAATGTGTGAAATTTCCATGGAAATCAGGTTTTGTAGTGTTTCCTCTCATTCACCATGGTTAAAAAATTAGGGGTGCCTAAGTTTGCACGTTATATGGTTCCTCTGAGACAAAAAGTGTTATTGAATAATGATTGGCGTGGGGTTCTTCCATAATTGCAGGGCATTCAGTGCAACACAGACTAGCTCAGCAGTTAACTCTCTTAGAATGGTTCTGGTTTGGTTTATGGTGTTTAATGTCCCAAAGCGACTCGGGCTGACAGATGCCGTTGTGGAGGTCTACGGAGTAATTTCGACCACCTAGGGTTCTTTAACGCGCACTGACATCGCACAGCACACAGGCGCCTTGCTTTTCGCATTTATCGAAAAGCAACCGCCACAGCCGGGATTCGATCGCACATCCTCGGGCACAGTAGCCGAGCGGCATAACCACTGCACTACCACGGCGGGGTAAAACTCAGTACTTTTAAATATGCAAAGAACATAAAGCAAGCCTACTAAAGAAAGATATTGCAACGGATATTCACAGAAGACGATGAGAAGGAAGTGCCTGACTGGAGTGCGCGCGCTAGTGTTCGGTGTCTCCTGTGTTGTTCGCTCTGCGCTCCGGTCGCCCTTGCTTGTGACTAACCTTTCGGGCAACGTAACATCTTTGGTGGAGCGTGTCGGGTATCGTCCCCAGTACCACGGAGCTCCGAAGCGGTCGTCAAACCGGCGCTACTACCATCATGGCCCCACCCAGCGAGTCGCCGACCACTTCTGCTGCTCCTTTCGTGGTCATGGCTTCGTCCCGTGACCCCGGTACTTTTTCGGGAAACGACGGCACCGATGTCGATGACTGGTTAAGCCTTTACGAAAGAGTAAGCGCATATAACCGGTGGGATCAAACGATAATGCTTGCTAACGTCATTTTCTATCTGAATGGAACGGCGAGGGTGTGGTTTGAAACCAACGAAGAAGAACTTACCAGTTGGGATATATTCAAAGAGAAATTGCGAGCACTCTTCGGAAGACCTGACGATAGGCAGACCACTGCGAAAAAACAGCTTGCTTCTCGTGCGCAGTCGTCGACGGAAAGTTACGTGGCCTATATACAGGACGTATTGGCACTTTGCCACAAAGTCGATGCCACCATGACCGAGTCCGACAAGGTGGGCCACGTGCTGAAAGGCATTGCTGACGATGCCTTTCATCTGCTCGTTTGCAAAGACTACACAACTGTTGACAGCATTATCAAGGAGTGCCATCGATTTGAACAAGTCAAAAGCCGTCGCATTTCTCAACAGTTTTCCCGACTTCCAAACACAGCCGCTACATCTTCTTGCCAGGACCAACGACTTCAAACTCAAGTGCCCTCAGAGTCTCCTCCTGTCACCGACACAGTGACAAGTATTGTTCACCGTGAACTCGAAGCCCTAGCCCCTGTGGTAACATCATCGACCACACCACCTGCCTTCCGTGTCGCTTATTCAGGCTGTCGTGCGGCAAGAACTCGCCCACCTCAACCTCCCTCCGGCTTTGTGCGCCATCGGAAACTCGTCCCCACAGCAACCACCTCCAGTCCCTTTCCGTCCCACCTATTATTCACCACGGCGTTACCGCGATCCGAATGAGTGGCGCACGCCAGACGACCGCCCAATCTGTTTTCAATGCTCTCGGGTCGGCCACATTGCCCGCCACTGCCGCAGCCCCTGGACGTCACCCCCGCGAGACGCCTCCTACTACCATTCAAACTACACTCGCCGCTTTTCACCCCGCCGCCCATCCGAGACGTCTGAGGCCGCCGATCAACCTCCACGACAGTCCTCCCGTTCGCCTTCGCCGCTAGCCCGCCGCTCACGCTCACCGCAGTCGCCTCGTGTTTCGACTGCTGCGTCCTACCGCCCCTCTCATCGGGAAAACTAAGTGATGCAGCTCCCGGAGGTGACGCTGCATCAACGACCCGGACCTCAAACCCTCTACTGACGACTCGACCCAATCTGCTAGACGTTACAGTTGACGGTGTTCCTGTGCGCGCCCTTATTGACACCGGTGCCCATATTTCCGTGATGAGTGCTGACCTCCGCCGTCGCCTACGCAAAGTCCTTACGCCTGCAACGTCCCGTGTGCGCGTCGCGGATGGTGCCATGCCTGCTGTCGAGGGACTGTGCACCGCTCGCGTGACCATCGGAGACCACAGTACGCCGGTTCAGTTCACCGTCCTTACCACATGCGCCCATGACCTCATTCTCGGTTTAGACTTTTTGTCGGATCATTCTGCCCTGATTGACTGCTCGCAGGGTGTCCTTCACCTTGAGCTTCCCCAACTCGATCCTGACCCCATCGACTCGTCGCTCCGGTTGACCTGCCCCGACTATGCCCACCTGCCCCCTCAAGCCTTATCTTTCGTTTCCCTCACACCTTCTCGCCCTGTTCCCGATGGTGACTACATCGTTGCGCCAGTCCTTGACCTCGCACTGACCCGCAGTGTTGTCCTGCCCCATACCATCGCCACCGTCACAGCCAACAACCTGTCTCTACCTTTCTTGAACTTCGGCTTCTCCTCACAGCTGCTTCCAGCCGGCATGTGCGTCGCTACGTTGTCCCCACTCGCCCAGTGCCCTGTGATCGCAACCCCCCAGACCCACCGCGGTCCACTCCGCTGACCTCGGACGCATTCACGACCATGATGCCCACCGATCTCCGCCCCGACCAAACTTCTCAGCTTCGTGACCTTCTCCAGTCGTTCTCCGACATTTTTGACCTCTACAACACCTCACTGGGCCAAACTCTCGCTGTGACGCACCGCATTGACACCGGCGATGCCCCTCCCATTCGCCGCAGGCCCTACCGTGTCTCCCACGCCGAGCGCAAGGTCATAAACAACGAGGTCACAAAAATGCTTGCCAAGAACATAATCGAACCATCCCACAGTCCCTGGGCCTCTCCAGTGGTACTAGTGAAGAAAAAGGACGGCTCCTGGCGGTTTTGCATTGATTATCGACACCTCAATAAGATAACTAAAAAAGACGTCTATCCTCTGCCGCGTATTGACAACGCCCTTGACTGCCTACACGGAGTCAAATTCTTCTCCTCCATAGATCTTCGTTCCGGCTACTGGCAAATTGCCGTTGATAAGAAGGACCGTGAGAAAACCGCTTTTGTGACCCCTGATGGCCTATATCAGTTCAAAGTAATGCCTTTTGGCCTATGCAACGCGCCAGCCACATTTGAGCGCATGATGGACGCCCTTTTGCAGGGATTTAAGTGGACCACGTGCCTGTGTTATCTGGACGACGTCGTTGTATTTTCGCCTACATTTTCATCCCACCTCGAAGACCTTTCCCAGATTCTTTCCCTCTTTCGTCGTGCCAGCCTACAGCTTAACTCCTCGAAGTGCCGTTTCGCGAGACGTCAGATCACTATTTTGGGCCATATCGTTGATTTCCAGGGGGTTCACCCTGATCCCGATAAGATCCGGGCCGTGAAAGACTTTCCCCTTCCCCGATCTTGCCACAACGTCCGAAGCTTCTTGGGGCTCTGCTCGTACTTCCGTCGATTCATTCAGGGCTTCGCCGACCTCGCCCGTCCCCTCACCGACCTATTGAAGAAAGACGCCACCTTCGTCTTGGGACCTGACCAAGAACGCGCCTTCTCCACTTTGATCGCCAAGCTGACCACCACACCAGTTTTGGCGCACTTTGATGTTGCGGCCCCCACCGAAGTCCGTACTGACGCCAGTGGCTACGGCATCGGCGCTGTGCTGTCTCAGCGACAATCCGGTCTGGACCGTGTCATCGCCTATGCCAGCCGCCTTCTTTCTGCGCCCGAGCGCAATTACACCATAACAGAACGTGAGTGCTTAGCCCTTGTCTGGGCAGTTGGCAAATTCCGTCCTTATTTATACAGCCGCCCTTTTACGGTTAAAACCGACCACCATGCGCTATGTTGGCTCTCCTCTCTGAAGGACCCTGCAGGGCGGCTTGGGAGATGGGCATTGCGTCTGCAAGAGTATGATTACACCGTGACTTACAAGTCTGGCAGGTTACACCAAGATGCCGACTGCCTCTCCCGCTACCCCATTGGCCAGTGTGACTTGTTTGGCACTGCCACCGAAGCCGACCTGTTTTCTATCTCTGTCCTTGCCAACATGGGAGAAGAACAGCGCCGCGATGACGATTTGCGCTCAATTATCGACCGCCTCAATTCTACACCGTCTGATCCCTCGATGCGGCGCTTTGTGCTCTCTGACGGAATCTTGTATCGCCGCAGCCTCAATCCGGATGGCCCCAACCTTCTACTCGTTGTCCCCAAGCACCTTCGTCCTGCTATCCTTCATGAACTCCATGATCTCCACACTGCTGGCCACTTGGGTGTATCGCATACATACGACCGTGCGCGACGTCGCTTCTTTTGGCCCGGCCTGTTCCGCTCCGTACGCCGCTATGTTGCAGCCTGTGATGAGTGCCAGCGCCGGAAACGCCCTGCTACTCTCCCAGCTGGCACACTTCAACCTATTGACGTGCCCCCAGAACCTTTCCATCGCGTCGGCTTGGATCTTCTGGGTCCGTTTCCAGAGTCCACCTCCGGCAACAGATGGGTTGCAGTTGCCACGGACTACGCCACCCGTTATGCGATCACGCGGGCACTGCCAACCAGTACAGCTACAGATGTTGCGGACTTTTTGCTATACGACCTCATATTGCACCATGGTGCTCCCCGCCAACTTCTTACAGACCGCGGCCGCTGCTTTCTGTCCAAGGTTGTCTACGACATTCTTCGGTCCTGCTCTACTAAGCACAAGCTCACCACCGCCTATCACCCGCAGACAAACGGACTTACTGAGCGTCTCATCCGCAATCTGACCGATATGCTCGCTATGTACGTTTCCCCCGATCACCGCGACTGGGACCTCGCTCTCCCGTATGTTACCTTCGCATACAACTCCTCCCGCCATGATACTGCCGGTTACTCCCCTTTTTACCTTTTATACGGCCGCGAGCCCCAATTGCCTTTGGACACGCTACTGCCTACTCCTGCTGCTCCATCCTCTGAATACGCCCAAGACGCCATTGCCCGTGCTGACTACGCCCGTCAACTTGCACGCTCCCGACTTCTCGCCTCGCAGGCCTCCCAGCAGAAGTTCTACAACCGCCGTCACCGCACAGTCTCTTTCTCTCCTGGCTCCCTCGTCTTGCTTTGGTCCCCATCTCGCCGCATCGGCCTCTCCGAAAAACTTCTGTCCCGTTATGTTGGCCCGTACCGTGTCCTGCGCCAGGTAACCGCTGTCACTTACGAGATCGCTCCGGCCTTCCAGCACGCTTCCTCCCGCCACCTTCAACGTGATATCGTCCACGTCTCTCGCCTGAAACCCTACCTCTCGCCATGCCCCTCAACGTCATCCAGTACACCGTGACGGTGTTTTTCCGGACAGGGGGCCATGCAACGGATATTCACAAAAGACGATGAGAAGGAAGTGCCTGACTGGTGTGCGCGCGCTAGTGTTCGGTGTCTCCTGTGTTGTTCGCTCTGCGCTCCGGTCGCCCTTGCTTGTGACTAACCTTTCGGGCAACGTAACAATATTGTGATGCCCATGACAAGGCGTATTCTACCTATTCCTATTCTACATGGTCGGCGTTGCTGCCTAAGCCGAAGATGAGGAGAAGGAGGTTGGTGGTGTCTCGTGCTCGGCAAGCGGACCCAGCTGCTTTCAGTCCTCTGTCCCGGTCTTAATAAACCCTGGACGTAACATCTTGGTGGAGGTGCTGGGTATACTGGTTCCCCTCTCTCTAGAGAAGACGGATCCTCTGCTGCAACCTCGCCGGAGTCGTCGCATTGTTGGTCTGCCGCCTTCTGTGCTCATGATGTCCCTGGACGGCGACGCTCTGAGGTCTGTGCCCAGCAGTTCATGGCAGCATTTCCTGGAGCCACGGCCGTTCGCAGGCTCAACCAGCGAAGACGTGGATGAATGGCTTACCCACTACCAATGGGTGAGCCGCTACAATAAGTGGAACTCTTGTGCCCGGACTTGCCAACGTCGTCTTTTCCCTGACCGACACGGCCCTAACGTGGTATGACAACCACGAGGATTCATTTACGACATGGGATCGCTTTGTAGATGAGCTAAAGAAGTGTTTCGGCGACTCTGTCACGAAGAAGAAGCGGGCTGAACAAGCGCTTGCGCAAAGGGCTCAGCTTCCCGGAGAGACCTGTACAAAGTACATTGTGTAGTGTGCCAACTGTTACAGGTTCCGCTACCGCCATGCGCCGACACTGCGCTGCGCCTGACGACGACGAAGTTATGCGCCGACACTACGCTGCGCCTGACGACGACGAAGTTGCCCCGCTCTCTTGGTGCTGGCTACGCCCGTCTACGCTGCCAGATCCTGCACGGCGGTTCGGTCTCTTGAGGACGCCTAATAAACGCACCCCTACAATTGGTGGAGGTGCTGGGTACATCCCCTATCAACCTGGAACTCCGGAGCCGTACGCTGCCGCCTGTGTCAACCATGCTAGATGAGACTGCCCCAACACCGGCGGCCAGTTCAACCACCGTCATTTGTTCTGGCGTCATCCGGCAGCGTGACCCTGCCCTCTTCAGTGGCACTGCCGACCATGATGTTGACGACTGGTTGTCATCGTATGAGTGAGTGAGCAGCTATAACAAGTGGGACGACACTATCAAGCTGAGTAACGTCATCTTTTATCTCACGGACGTGGCGAACCTCTGGTTTCGAAACCATGAGGCGGACCTACCCACTTGGCCCGTATTTAAGAAGAGCTTTGCGGAAGTGTTCGGCCGCCCTGCGATGCGCAAGCTCCGTGCCGAACAGCGCTTACGGGACCGCGCTCAACGCACTGACGAGACCTTCACAAGTTACATTGAGGACATCGTTGACCTCTGCAAACGTGTCAACGCCGCCATGCCAGAAGCGGACAAGATCCACCATATCCTCAAAGGCATCGCTGACGACGCATTTCAGATGCTCCTCGCGAAAAATCCCACCACCATCAGTGAGGTTATTAAGCTTTGCCAGAGCTACGACGAGCTCCGCAAGCAGCGCGCTTCTACACGGCGTGCCGGTGTCTGCGACGAAGCCCTCTCCACACTGGCCCTGGGCGGTACTACTCCTGAGGACTCCCCTCTTCTCAACCAAATCAAAGCCTTTGTTCGTGAAGAGGTCGCTCGCCAGCTGTCCCTGATATCCCATTTTCAAGACCCCACCCATCAAGTTCCTGACTCGACCCCGTCTTTGGCTCCTATTATTCGCCGTGTCGTGCAAGACCAAGTCGCTGATCTGCTACCGTCCAGCCCTGTGCTCCCGCCTGTGACAGCACCCCTGACGTACGCCCAAGCGGTGGCCAGGCCACGGCATACGCCGGCACCCGATTCCTACCAGGCCGCCCCTTCTTTCCGTCCTCCGCCGCCGTCTGAGCCCACGTCTCAAGCTCCATTCTCAAGGGTTCGCCCACATCCTACGAATCCCTGGCGTACTGTGGACAACCGACCCATCTGTTACGCCTGTGGTCTGCCCGGCCATGTCGCGCGGCTTTGCCGCCAGCGCCTTCCGCCTTCTCGACCTGATCTGCGCTCCTACCCGTACGATGCCAAACTATCCTCGCCGAGACGGCCACCTGGTCCCCCCTTTGTTTCCCCTGATCGCCAAATTTACACCACTTGCCGATCGCCTTCCCCTCGACGCCGTTCCCCTTCTCCTATGCTGCGACGTTCTAGCTCCGCGCTTGAGGGAAATTAACAGCCGCAGTTCCGGGGGCAAGAACTGCGCTTGTTTCGAACTCCTCAAGTCCTCCGTGTCGTCCCGCTAATGTAATTGTAGTGTTCGTGGAAGGTGCCAAGGTTCTCGCCCTCGTCGACACGGGCGCTGCAGTATCTGTCATAAGTGAAGCTCTCTGCCACCAACTCCGCAAAGTGACTACCCCACTTTCTGACTTTTCGCTTCGCACTGCCTCATCACAGCGCATTCATCCCTCAGCCGCATGTACGGCCCGTGTCCTCATTCAAGATGTTTTGTACACCATCGAGTTTATTGTGCTGTCTCACTGCTCACACGACATCATCCTGGGATGTGACTTCCTTTTGACTCATTGTGCCGTTATTGACTGCGCTCGAGCGGAAATCGCCTTTTCTCCGCTGTGTGACGCTCCCTTTTGCGACGTACCTACACAGTCTGCCAAACTTGTGGTCGCGACTGATACCGACATTCCTCCGTTTTCTGCTGCCCTCGTACCCCTCTCCTGTGCCGGTGTCCCTCATTCAACTGTTTTCTTCACGCCTTCCGAAACCGCTTCCCGCCGTCCCTGCCTCCTGCTTCCCTTTGCTGTTCTGACGATCGACCATGGACAAAGTGCAATTTACGTCTCGAACCCATCTTCGTGCCCGTCAGCAGTGCTCCGAGGTGAATGCCTCGGGCGTGTTGAAGAACTTGATTCCTGCCTTCCCTACCCTATTCTTGATACCACCGCTTCCTTCGATGTCGATGTGCTCAGCTCTTGTGATGTTAAGAATGATCCACCGCCCTCCGACGTCTTCCACCGTGCCATTGACGCCGACCTTCCACCCGCGCTACGTGATCAACTCGTCGCCCTCCTGCAGCGCTTCAGTTCTTCTTTCGATCTTCCTCAGACTGCCTTGGGCCGTACGTCTGTCGTTGCGCACACCATCGACACCGGTACACACGCCCCTCTTCGCCAGCGCCCCTATCGTGTCTCGGCTTCTGAGCGCCACGTCATTTCTGATCACGTGGACGACATGCTCCGTCGGGGTGTCATACAGCCCTCCCACAGTCCCTGGGCGTCCCCTGTTGTGTTGGTAAAAAAGAAAGATGGTTCCATCAGGTTCTGTGTTGATTACCGCCGGCTCAACAACATCACACGCAAGGACGTCTATCCCCTGCCACGAATCGATGACGCCCTGGACTGCTTGCAGGGAGCTGAGTATTTCTCCTCGCTGGATTTGAGGTCAGGCTACTGGCAGGTGCCCATGGCTGACGCTGATCACTCAAAAACTGCCTTCATAACACCTGACGGCTTATATGAGTTCAACGTCATGCCGTTTGGCCTTTGCAACGCCCCGGCAACTTTCGAACGCCTGATGGACACTATCCTTAGTGGACTCAAGTGGGAGAGTTGTCTTTGCTATCTCGATGACATCGTCGTCTTTTCTGCGGACTTTTCTTCTCATCTCATCCGCCTCGAGCGCGTTCTGACTTGTCTTACTAACGCTGGGCTCCAGATGAATTTGAAAAAATGCCGCTTTGCTGCCCGACAACTCACCATTTTAGGACACGTAGTCTCTAAAGACGGCATTCTTCCGGACCCCGCCAAACTTCGTGCAGTTGCCGAATTTCCGAAGCCCACCTCACTGAAGCAGCTCCGTAGCTTCGTTGGCCTTTGCTCTTACTTCCGTCGCTTCATCTTGAATTTCGCCTCGATCATCGCTCCCCTGACACAGCTACTCGCCGGCAGCTCCAGCCTCTCCGCTTGGACGCCTGTTTGCGATGATGCCTTCGACACCTTGCGCCGCCTTTTGGTTTCGCCTCCCATCCTGCGCCACTTTGACCCGACTGCGCCTACTGAGATCCACACTGACGCCAGTGGTATTGGACTGGTGCCGTTCTCACCCAACGCAAACCTGGCTTCCGTGAATATGTGGTCGCCTACGCCAGTCGGACCTTGAGCAAAGCGGAGGCCAACTATTCTGTTACCAAACGAGAATGTTTGGCCATCATTTGGGCCTTTGGAAAATTTCGTCCCTATGTCTACGGTCGCCCGTTCTGTATAGTAACCGACCACCATGCCCTGTGCTGGCTGGCCTCTCTCAAAGACCCGTCAGGGCGCCTAGCTCGCTGGGCTCTGCGACTGCAGGAGTATGACATTCATGTCATTTACCGCTCTGGCCTCAAGCATAATGACGCGGACGCTCTTTCCCGCTCGCCGCTACCTAGTGCTTCATCGCCTGCTCCTGTGTCTGCTTACGACTTGTCCTCGCTTGCCACTGCCGACATGTCCACCGAGCAGTGGAAAGACCCTTGGATCGCCACTCTTAATAACTTCCTTTCGAGTCCTACGACTGATAATTCGTCCCGTTCCCTCTTACGTCAAGCCCGTCACTTTTCTATTTGGGACGGTCTCCTCTATCGTCGCAATTACCTGTTCGACGAACGCAAATGGCTCCTAGTGATCCCCCGCCATCTACGCACCGACATTTGCGCCGCTTTCCATGCGGACCCCCAGTGTGCCCACGGCAGCGTGTTAAAAACCTATACGCATCTGCGTCTCCGATTCTACTGGCGTGGCATGTACCGCTTTGTTCGCCACTTTGTGCGATCTTGCCCATCCTGTCAACGGCGTAAATGTCCGCCTCACACCTCGCCTGCTCCACTGCAGCCGTTACCCTGCCCTGCCCGCCCGTTTGACCGCGTTGGCATAGACCTCTACGGCCCCCTCCCTCCCACTCCCGCTGGTCACCGCTGGATTATCGTGGCCGTGAATCATCTCACACGTTATGCTGAAACGTCTCCATTACCATCTGCGTCCGCCCGCGACGTGGCTTCCTTTCTTCTAAAGAACCTGATTCCTCGCCATGGTGCTCCTCAAGAACTGCTCAGCGACCGTGGACGCGTATTCCTGTCTGACGCTCTTGAGGCCCTCCTCAAGGAATGCCGCATTATCCATCGAACCGCTTCGTCTTACCACCCTCAGACCAACGGCCTGACCGAGCGTTTCAACCGAACCCTCAGTGACGTGCTGTCCATGTACGTCGACGCCAACCACTCCAACTGGGACCAAGTTGTTCCCTTCGTCACCTACGCATATAACACTGCGACACAAACCACCACTGGATTCTCTCCCTTCTTTCTTCTGTACGGCTGCGAGCCCCCCTGCACGATGGATACTCTTCTTCGCTACCGACCCGACATTTCCGAGTCCACGCCACTGTCCGACGCTGCCAGGTACGCCGAAGAATGCCGCCAGCTTGCTCGCTCGTTTACCACGCAGACCCAGTGGCAGCAAAAACATGACCGCGACACTTCCGCGGCCTCTACCTCCTACCCTGCCGACTCCCTTGTGTGGCTCTGGGTGCCTCCCATAACTCCCGGCCTTTCGCGGAAACTGCTGCATCGGTATCATGGTCCCTACCGGGTTCTCAAGCAAACCTCTCAGGTCAATTACATTGTTGAGCCTGTTGCACCCGCTGCGGACTTGCGTCGCCGTGGCCGCGAAACCGTCCACGTCAACCGACTGAAGCCGTACTACGACCCCTCTGTTCTTCCTTCCCCTTAAGACGCCAGGCTGGCTCCTTTTCACCCGGGGGAAACTGTAGTGTGCTAACTCTGACAGGTTCCGCTACCGCCATGCGCCGACACTACGCTGCACCTGACGACGACGAAGTTATGCGCCGACACTACGCTGCACCTGACGACGACGAAGTTGCCCCGCTCTCTTGGTGCTGGCTACACCCGTCTACGCTGCCAGATCCTGCACGGCGGTTCGGTCTCTTGAGGACGCCTAATAAACGCACCCCTACAATTGAAGAAATCATAAAGTTATGCAAGGTCGTCTCTCCTGGCATGACAGAAAAGGATAAAGTTGGCCACCTACTTAAAGGGTTTGCAGAAGACATTTACAATTTTCTTATCGGCAAAGCAAGTCTAGATTCCATGTCTGACGTCATCCAGCACTGCCGCACGTTTGAGACATTGAAGATGCGTCGCATCACACCGAAATTCGGACGTTTGGCCGGTGTGACAACGGTGGCAGCCGTAGACACAACATCGTCGTGTGATATGGCTTCCACGATCCGCCAGATCGTGTGCGAAGAGTTGACCAGGTCGCTGGAACTCACTCGGAATTCTTCAGTGCTTTCTTCTGAGTATCCCACGCGCCCTCCTCTGCCAACCGCAGTTAACGCAGCGGACTTTGAGGACCACCGGGTGCCCCGACAGCTGCGGCCGAGCAACATATCGCGATCGCCTCCAGAGCACCGGCCCCGCTTTTACCAACATCCGTCGGCCACATACGACGAGAACATTTGGCCCAATACTAGGCACGAAGACTACTTGCCGGCTCAACGTGCTCCTGGTCCCTCTCTTGTCTGTTACCGCTGCGGTCAGCCCGGTCACATCTCACGATTTTGTCCCCGCCGCCAACCATCGCGTTGCGGCTCCTCAGGCTATCCTCCGCGGCATGATTACCAACCTGTACCTTCTCGGCGCCCGTCCTACCCGCCTGATGTCGACAACCGATGGCCTGCACAAATGCGGAATAGTTCACCGGCATCAGACAGAAGCGTGACTCCACCTCCAGCTTACCCCTACACCACCACGTTTCCGTTCCTATCTGTACGGACGACCGTTCACCGTCGTCACCGACCATCATGCCCTCTGCTGGCTCGTTAACCTTCGTGACCCATGCGGGCGCCTTGCACGGTGTGCTCTCCGGCTGCAAGAGTTCGATTACACAGTCTTTTACAAGAGTGGTCGCCGTCACGCTGACGCGGACTGTCTTTCGAGGCTGCCCCTTCCCGAGTCTGAGTCTACCATCGCTACTTTGGACCACTGCGTCACGTCAGTGTCATCTGCTTTTCCTGATGTCGCAACGTTCAAAGCGGAACAGCAGAAAGATTTAACCCTACGGTCTCTCCTTGCGGCATCTGAAGATCCTTCCAATGTCAGCCACTTTTGTGTGCGGGATGGTCTTCTGTGGAAGAAAAACTGTTCTTCTACGGGCCACCGCTTCCTGCTGGTAGTCCCGAAGAGCCTGTACAACTCTGTTTTGCAAGCCATGCACGATGACCCTACATCTGGACATCTTGGTTCAGCACGGATGCTGCACCGTACTTAGGCACGCTTCTATTGGCCGAAAATACGGGCCACGACTGAGCGGTACATCGCCAGCTGCACCCAGTGTCAACAATACAAGCGACCTACTAGCCTTGCATCTGGTCAGCTTCACTCTGCGACACCGTCCGCAGCACCATTCGAGCAAGTGGGCATAGATCTCCTTGGCCCGTTTCCGAAATCCTATCATGAGAACCGCTGGATAGTGGTTTGTGTCGATTACCTTACTCGTTATTGTGAAACGGCAGCCCTACCCGCAGCTACAGCGTATCATGTGTCCTCTTTTCGGCTACGATTCATAGTTCTACGTCATGGACCTCCAAAGGTTATCATCAGTGACCGTGGTCGGCAGTTCACCGCTGATGTCGTGGAGCAACTTCTCCGTTCCTGCGCATCGCATTTTCCCCATTCCTCGCCTTACCATCCCCAGATGAATGGACTCACTGAGCGCACGAACCGCACGATCACCAACATGCTGTCAGTGTATGTTGATTCAAGGCACAAGAATTGGGACAGCGTCCTGCCGTTCATCACGTACAGGCGCGGACAAAAGTAAACGGAGCATGCAACTGTCTTCGAATATTTTTAACGCGTCACCTAATCGAAATTTCCAGCAGTGGTGCGCGCATGCTGGTAGAGGAGGTTGGTGGGCTTTCACGTAGAGAAACAACGCTTCTTCCTTTACAATGAAGAAGGCCTCATTGCACTTCGAACAGAATAGCGTGCTCCGTTTACTTATGTCCGCGCCTGTACGTGTTCAATACCGCGCGCCATGAGACTACTGGCTACAGCCCCTTCTTTTTACTTTATGCTTGGCCCCCACGCTACACCCTGGACACCATACTACCATTTTCTGACGAGCTTCCTGAAGATCCCTCCATCGCTGAGACACTCTGTCTCGCCGAAGAAGCCCGACGCCTTGCTCGTCTTCGTGTTCTCGCCTCCCAAGATCGGTCCAAAGCGCGCTACGATGCCCGCTGCCGTCACATCACTTACAGGCCTGGTGATTTGGTCTTGTTGTGGCGGCCTATCAGAAAGTGAGGATTGTCTCAGAAGCTGCTGTGCCACTACGATGGGCCCTATGTCATTGTTGAGCAATTTAGCGAGCTCAATTACCGCATAGCTCGTCTCACGGCAAGCGGACGTCGTTCAGCGCGAACTGAAGTCGCTCACGTTGCCCGGCTGAAGCCCTACCATTCGCGCGGCGCTTCTTAACTCGCCCAGCGTGCTTCGGCTGTGTAGGGGGAAGTGTGACGCCCATGACAAGGCCTATTCTACCTATTCCTATTCTACATGGTCGGCGTTGCTGCTTAAGCCGAAGATGAGAAGGAGGTTGGTGGTGTCTCGTGCTCGGCAAGCGGACCCAGCTGCTTTCAGTCCTCCATCCCGGTCTTAATAAACCCATGGCTTGTTTCATAGCTCATTGGTGCTTAGCATGTGAAAATGTGATATTTATGTGCAGCGCTGTCCATATGCTAGCATTTGAAGCTAGTGTGACAAATGTGTCGCACTGTCATATAAACTATTAATGCCATTGTAGTTGGCAGTTAACTTTATTTACTTTCCTGCACAATGCCAGCAACTAGACCTTTATTGTACCACTCTAGAGAATTACTTTCCTGCAAGATATGTGCCTTAGAGTGACCAAGATTTTGCATTTTTGTCTTTTATGTTTATAAGACTGGTGCTTTAGTGGGTTGATTGCACCACGGTTTGTGTGTTTATTTCAGAGTTGTGTACACTTTTTGGGCGCACATTGCTTGTTTCTGAATTTGGTGTGACACAAATTTACTGTGTGTTGCTTCCATTTTTGTTTTAATATATATTTTTCTATCTTTTGTGTGATTCGGGTTGTGTGCTTTGTGTCCTGCCTGCTTCTTTTTGTTTTGGCCAACACAGTTATATCTAACCTAATGGTCCCACTGATTATGTTCTTTATACCTGATGTTAGTTGTGGTCTTTCCGCAGCAAAATAGTCAGACAGATGTGGACTCTGTTTCATTAGAAACAGTCCACCATTAACAGGACTTCGTTTTCAAAAGAGGCTTTATCATGTAGCCACGTGATCCTTACCCTTACTGTCAACAAGCTGCTTTACAAGCATAGGAAAATTAGAAGCTATCCAAAGAAAGGCAGTAAGATTTATGTTTAACAAATACAGGCCTACTGACTCACCCACCGAACTACTCCAGACAGCCGGCATTCTCACTCTGGAAAATAGAGCTAAACTTGCACGACTAAAATTACTTTACTAGTTACTCCATAATCAGCTTAACCTTGATAAAACTAGGTACCTGATGGCCCCAGAGACAAGACCTACATGTCACAGACATTCAGTAACATTAAAAGAGCACACATTTCGTACTGACTGCCTGAAATACTCCTTTTTTCCACTTGCAATAAGAGAATGGAACACCCTTGACCTCTCCATTACCCGCAGCACATCACTAGATATCTTCACTCAGTCAGTAGAAAATTTTCTTCACTCGTAAACACACTTGAATTCTGAACCTTTGTTGACAACTTCCTTTTTATTGCCTTGCTATTTTTCTTACCAGTGCTTGTTCGTTTCTAATGTCATATATATCCCATGTATTGATTATGTTATCTTGTCTTGAACTAAAATGTACAATCCGACGATCCTATTGCTCTACCCGTGACTTTTATGTATTGAACCTTAATTAAGTGCGACACTGTAGTCGTTTAATTGCCCTTCAATCCTTCTTCTTGTTCACTCTTTGTGTCCATTATTCATGACGTTGTTGTAGTTTATACTTTGATGTGCCTTGTTCCAGCGCCCTTCCTGTTAAAATCCCCAGTGGATTGACAGTATCTCTAAATAAATAAATAAATAACTATGCTTGGAACTCGGCAGCCAGTGATAAACCAGCCTTCTCAACATTGTCTTTATGAGATTCAGCAGGAGCCCATAAAATGCTCATCCTTTGTGTTCGTGAGCGAACGGCTCTAGGTTTGCATCATTGTCCGCTTAGTCTTCTAAGCAATATTTTGTCAAGCTGGCAGTGCATCAATGGTACATTGTCACAATTTCTTCAGTGAGATTATGTGGGCATTCAGCAATATTCTCTGCCATTTTCAAGCCTGTAAACAACCTGCTGAGTAGAAGTAGTTTGTGATACACAGTGTAACCAGGTTTGTTTGTACTTCTTGAAAGGCATCTTGCAGATATTGTGGCTGAGACATTGCCACATAGTCTGTCAAATGCTATCAGTATTCACTGACATGTTGCCTACAAGGCACCTTCAGCACATAACTGACTCCCATGTGTGATGATTGATCTTGCATGTTGCATTCAGTGGAACTAGATCATGGTCACTGATGTCGGGGAAGCAAGCAAGTGGTGCACCGTACCGTTGTCAAGTGCAAGTAATTGTGTTGTTCTTTGTGTGGTAGTAGAACTCGGTGAATCACTTGGCAAAAAAGTTGCTGGTCATTCCAGTCTTCATTTAAATTTACACTGATACTTGCTGCAGGACTGAGTACAAAAGGTTGCTTACCATCCAAGGCTGCATTGCTTGTAGAGCATAAGGGGCATAACAGCACCACAAACCACAACTGCTAGTCGCTGCCATGTGTGCTCTTGCATTAGATGGCACTGCAAAGCTTGCTGTGCTTTATAGCATCAAGAGCATCAAATTCACAGGCATACATTTTTGCCTGCCACATATAGTAAAACACCTTAACCTAGACTACATCTGTCCCAAATTTAATATTGCCTCTACGGTCACCAAAAGTCTGTTTGATTTGACTGCACTCGCACTAGTACCATAAAATTTTTTACTGCTACTTTGGTCCAGGTAGTTCATGTGCTGTGATGGTACTGGCTGCCTCTAAAGCAACTAGTAAAGTGCAGGTCTCGTCATTTGCTATCCTTAGCTTCACCATGCAATTTCAAACAGCTGCATGCAACCCACATTAACAGCCGTGACCATCCCTAACAACTTGAATTCTCGAACATGAAATCACAATAAAGTGTTGCCATGAATGAGCCCCAGAAAATTATTGTTTTCCTGGAGAAAGTTTCATGTATTGCACTGAAGATTAATAAATATTGTTACAGCTGCAGCCAAGATGTCGTAAGATGACACGGGTGTTTGGATGGTGTGTGGAAGAATGACGATTGGAGCTGGTGTGCACTGATGTCTGGGAGGTGTTGCTGACTGCAAAGTGGCACTTGGCGCTCGGGAATACCCCGTAAAAGTTTGGTGGAGTGTGCGGGGTAAAACTATCTCGGCCCACAACTCCGAAGTGGCCGCCAGTTTATTTTTGTAACTATGCCACCATGCACATCCTCATCCACAGCGGTAACAATAACGCCAACTGTTGCCATGGCGCAGCCTCAGGAACCGGGCACATTTTGTGGCACCGATGAAGTCGGTGTCGACGACTGGCTCCCCATGTACTAGCGATAAGCAAACACAACTGCTAGGATGCTACTGTAACTTTTTTTTTTATTATTAGAACCTCTAGGGCCCCCAGCTGGGACATTACATGAGGGGTGTGCGCTTGAACGGTGGTTAACGATGGCTGTTGTAAGGTGATTACAAAGATGATGCTTGCCGACATGATTTTCTACCTGGCCAAATAGCAGACATCTGGTTCGAGACCTATGTGGACGACATAACATCCTGGGATATTTTTAAGCAGAAGCTGAAAGACTTATTTGGAAAGCCAATTGGACGCTAGCTCAGTGCAAAAAAAGATTTTCTTGGTCGAGCACAGTCAACCACAGAGGCGTACGTATCGGGGACAGTGCCATGTCAGAGACCGCCAAGGTGAGCCATATCCTGAAGGGGATCGCGGAGACGCATTTAATCTTCTGCTCTGCAAAGACTGCACCACCGTTGACTCCGTTCTCCAGGTGCAAAGACAGATTGAACAAACCAAACACCGCCGAACTGATCCTCGTTTTGACGAACTTTCCACCACAGCTGCTACATCTTTGTGCAAGGACACCTATACTGACCAGTCTTTGCGCCTAGCAAATGTGACCTGGATAGTTCGAAGGAAACTAGAGGCTATGACCCCAGTTTCCTTCTCTCCTGAGCCCACTGAATCCACTATTGCCCTATTAAAGCAGTTGTTCACCAGGAGTTTGCAAACGCGGGCCTGAACAACCCCGTTCCCCACACGCCACACCAATTATTGCTGCTGCTGCTGCCATTCAGCCCTTCCCTGTGCACTGCCCCTTCTGTAATCCTTCAGAATGGTGCACCTTGGACGGACGGCCCATCTGCTACCACTACTTACGCATCGGCCACATTTCCTGCCATGTGGTCTACATGTGCTGTGTGTCTTACCTACATACATTTCATAAACTTATATGATCTCACTTCTAGGAAGCTTCTTTTAGCCCTCATTTAATGCCACCATCACTGCCAAACCTCCAGCTTAGCCCTGTACTTTTGTCAGGGCCACCTACAAAATATATAGTTTACATATATATCTCACATTTTTCAGCACATTTACTGGAACCACTTGTCCTCTTAATTGATTGAGATATAAGATGCACTGGCTATAACAAAATTTGAATCAAGAGTGCTCAATGTGTATATATATAGAAAGAATAGGCATGATAAAGCGTAATCTGAATTTAGTTTTATAATGACAGCTAAAAACCACGGACACCATGCATAGCAAGAAAGAGTGACATTGAGTTTGTTCTGTGTTACTGCTGCTTGCAGTAAAATTATCCACGCAGACATCCCACCTTCCTGCCACTCCAAACCAGCAGAAGTAAGAGTTTGTGCAGACAGCCCTATTTGCATTTGTTGTGGTTTATTGTTTAGTGCGGGCTGAAGATACTCATAATGCATGCAGCTTACCCACTTGTTTGCCCTTATGCCTGATGTAAAAAGAAATGTCTTTTTGGTCAGCCCTATGTGGGCTTGGTAAGAATTCTCCCAAACAGAGCCCGTATTTTGTTTGTATCTGCCCTCAAATACTTGACTAGGGACCGGCGTGGGAAGAATGCAGGCATATACAGCTTTTCAGCCCCACTACACCCGATGTAGGTCCAACAGCAATTTTGTGTGGGCAGCCTCACTTGGGCTTGGCATGCGTTTTGCCCTCAAGCACCCAACTAGGGACCAATGTGGGAAGCATGCAAGCATACAGCTTTCCAGCCCCTCTACGCCCTTTGTTGGTCCAACAGCAGCTTTGTGTGGGCAGCCTCATTTTGGCTTGCCAACATATTTTCTACATGGAGCCCACATTTACATTGCCCAAGATGGGCTGCATGCCAGCATAGCTGAGGTAGGTCTAAGAGCAGTTTTGGGTAGGCAGCCCCATTTCGGCTTGCCCAAACAGTACCGTCAAAATGCCCACATTTCGGTTCAATCTGCCCTCAAGTACGTGACAAAGGACCGATGTGGGTAGCATGCAGGCTCGCATGCTTGCCAGCCCCATCACAGCCGGTTAGGGACCAACGGGGTTTTTGTGCGGGCTACCTTACTTGGGCTTTCCAGCATGGAGCCCACATCTGCTTTCTTATATGCCCTCAAGAAGCCTGCAAGGGACCGATGCAGACCTGATGGGGGTATGTGGACTTGGTTAGCCCCTGCAATACCTACGTGGGACCCATGCAGAATTAACAGGGGCTAGCCCCATTTGGGCTTGCCCACATGCTCTCCACAGGGGTCCAATAGGGGTTTTAGATGGGCTGGCCCTGCCCCTTTTGCCCATAAGGGACCCGCAAGGGCCCGACATTTTGTGCTGCCTGGGTGCCCAGGGGCTCCTTGATGGCTGGATGACGTCGTCACGTAGCATTTCCTCAACTTGCTTGCGAATAGCTTGGCGTTCTAGCGGCGATACGCGGTAGGGGCTCTGTCGCAGTGGTCGGGCGTGTTCGTCTGTGACAATGCGGTGCTTGGCAAGCTGGGTTCTTCGCACATTCGATGCTGATGAGAAGCAATCGCTGTACTTTTGAAGAAGACTGCGTATTTGTTCTTGTCTGCTCCGTGGTAATGTCGGGTTGATATCAAACGTTGGTTGATGGCCTTGGTTAGATGGTTCTAGGGGTTGGTCGGGTAGGGCACATATGTCTCTGATGTCCGCCAGCTCGTCGAGGAAAGCGATCGTCGTACCTTTGTTTAGATGCCGGTATTCTTCGGTGAAGTTGGTTAGCAGCACCTGGGCTTGGCCATTTCGGATTTGGGCGACTCCCCTTGCGACGCCCAGTCCTCGATCAAGGAGTAACTGGGTGTTCCCCTCGACGACGCCTTCCGCAGTTTCGACGTCTCCAGTACCTATGCAGGCGAAGACACTTGATCGGGGCGGCACGCTCAGTACTTCGTCAAGGACGTTTAAGGCAACGCGATGAGTCGCTGTCGTCGCTGCAGATATGGCTTTGTCCGTGGAAAGCTTGATCGACTTGGATCGAAGGTCGATGATCGCCCGATGTTCATTCAGGAAGTCCATTCCTAAAATCACGTCTCGCGAGCATTGCTGTAGGATCAGGAATATTGTCGCGTAGGTTCTCCCATTTACAGTAACTCTCGCGGTGCAGCGTCCTGACGGCGTAATCAGGTTACCACCTGCGGTGCGGATCAGCGGGCCATCCCAAGTTGTTACCTTCCTGAGTCGGACAGCGAGTGGCCCACTCATGACGGAGTAGTCAGCTCCGGTGTCCACCAAGGCAGTAACCGCGTGATCGTCGATCATAACTTCAAGGTCACTTGTTCGCGTTTGCGCATTGCACGTTGTCTTCGGTGTACGATCTCGGCTTCGTCGAGTAGTGAGGCTGCGGTGGGCGTACTGCGACGTTACTTCACTGGGCAACGGTAAAAGCTTCAAGTCTGGCCGCGTCGTCGTCGTCGTCGTCGGTGTCGTCGTCGTCGGAGCTGTCGTCGTCGGAGCTGTCGTCGTCGGAGCTGTCGTCGTCGGAGCTGTCGTCGTCGGTGTTGTCGTCGTCGGTGTTGTCGTCGTCGGTGTTGTCGTCGTCGGTGTTGTCGTCGTAGTTGAGGCATGGTCTTGAGTACTCGTCGATGGAGGATCTTTATCATTGTGCTTAGAAGCAACCTCACCTCCAGAGGCTGCTTTATTTAGTTTAACCTTCGGGGGCTGGGGGAGCGTCCACGCATGGCGTAACCTCGGCTAGGAGATACAAAGCGCGGGGACGATGGCGACGGGGAACGTGATAGGCGGCTCGGCGATGAGTATTCTTCCCGACGCAAAAACTCCTCGATTTCGGCTGGTCGCTGGCCGGGTCGGGGTCGTGGAGCGTCGTAAGAGAACCCTCGGATGCCCAGTCTTCTGTATGGGCAGTGCCGGAGGACGTGACCGGCTTCGCCACAGTGGAAGCATAGTGGGCGGCGCTGGTCGGGAGTTCTCCACTCGTCGCATTTCCTCGACTGCGCGCGTCGCTCGTAAGACGGGCGGGTTGAGGCGAGTGGGCGGCGGTCCAACGCAGCTGGCTGAGGGCGATAGGGGCTTGGGTCCCGTCGTCGAGGGGCAGGACGGCGCACAGCTGCGGCGTAAGTCATGGCTGGGGGCTGCAGAGGCTGCGTGGGTGTCGGCGTCACACCCAAGGCCTGTTGAACCTCGTCCCTGATGACGTCCGTGAGCGATGAAATTTGCGGCTGCGTTCCCGTTGGCAGCAATCGTCGGAGCTCCTCTCGCACAACTTGACGTATAACATCCCGCAGGTCATTGCTGTTAGCGGTGTCCAGGCAGCTTGCTGAGAAAATGCGCTGCTGGCGGTCATACTGGCGGGCTCGGGCATCCAGAGTTTTTTCCATCGTGGATGCCTCTTCTACAAATTCCGCGACAGTTTTCGGTGGGTTTCGGACGAGGCCGGCAAAGAGTTGCTCTTTAACTCCTCGCATGAGCAACCTTACTTTTTCTTCTTCCTTCATGTTTGCGTCGGCACGCCGGAAGAGACGCTTCATTTCCTCAGTGTACACAGCAACGGTCTCGTTTGGGTGTTGTATGCGAGACTGTAGCAGCTGCTGGGCTCTCTCCTTTCGCACAACGTTCGTGAATGTCTTTAGAAGCTGCTCCTTGAAGGTTTCCCAGTTCGTGAGGTTAGCTTCCTCATTCTCAAACCAGACTTTTGCTGGTCCCTCCAAGGCGAAGAAGACGTACCTAAGTTTCGTAGCATCATCCCAGTTGTTGAAGGCAGCCACACGGTCGAACTGTTCCAGGCATTCTTCGGGGTCGGCGCCAGGCGAAGCGTCGAAGGTTGGTGGCACCCGGGGCTGGTGGAGAATGATTGGAGTCGTCGGCTGGGGCAAGCTCATGGTGGACGTTTCCGCTGGCTTCCGCTTCCGGGTAGGGTCCGGCAGATTCCCGAACTCTGGTGCGTCCCCTTGCAGGCGTCGGCTAGCGCGGTGGACTGTACTCAGGTCCTGCGGTTGATGACTCAGAGGGCTGGCGTCACGGCTTGTAGGGGGTGTCCGGTACATGGAAGGCTACCCCGCACCTCCACCAGATGTCACGTTGTAGTGACGGGAGTTCAGCGGTCAGGAAGACACCAACCAGTCTTGGAAACGAAGCTCTTTATTTGGGCTGACTTGCGCCCACAAAAGAACTGAATCACTCGGCGGCGGCGTAAGCAACAACCGTGCTCGTCGGTCGTCGAACTACGAATGTCCGCTGCTCGCGGCATCGCTCAATTTAAAGCCGGCAAGGAAACTTCCAGATAACAGGTCAAGATCGTCTACGGTAATCTGGAAAAACCTAGATGCAGCCTTTCATGGCTGCGAACAATCGAGATTAGTCTGGTCGCTTCTCGCGCCACGAACAAAAGTGATAACGACCCTTTCCTGCTGCCTTGAGCGTGAACGAACACACACTGCAATGATACGTGGCACTATATGATTAACGTTGCGGTCCCGCAACAGGCCAAGGGCGTGCAAACGGTGCATGCAAAACAAAGGCCGTGAAAGGGCGTGAAAGGCGAGCCGCAGTAAAAGTAAGAAAAACTTTATAACACTTTCGTTACGATATGAGCCTTTCGTTAATTTTAAACGAAGTGTTTTGATGATTTTGTAATGGTTCAAAGTAAAAAGATTTTTTCCTTAATTTTAATTAATTTTTCTGATCTCCATCTTCCAATGGCGCTTTATTCGCATGGTCTTCAGGCTGATGTACGTGCAACTGGTTCTGGACAGCGTATTTAAGCATTTAGCGCTACAGGTAAGCAAGACCCAGTGATTCTGATGCTGCTTGAGCAAAAAACAAGCTAGAAAAGCTTGCAGCACTTTTGCTTGAGGTCTAACTGATAAAACTTTCTCCTTCTGCCTTTTTTGTGGCAAAAATTTTTGTTAACCACGTGCTATTTTAAATATGAGTTGAGACTTTTATTCATGTTTACAAGTGGAAAGCGAGAATGATGATGTAGCCTTTTTCTGTCCTCTGGGGTTTCGGCGACTAAGCGGGCCTTGTGCTTCCAGTTTTTTCGTAAGCAGTCGGTGTAATGCACGCAATGAATGTACTGCCGTTAAGGCATAATTTTTGTCGCCACATTGCATTCGATACTGACCATCCACCCGTCTAACTGGCTGATTCGACAGTGAGGGCGGAGTGCAGTATCGGAGTGGATAAAAAATAAAACTGAAGCTGATTTTGGATTGTATCACCCCGCACTCTCTGTAGATAACAAATTACCATAACACTATACACGAACACCGTAATAAGTCCTGCTACTATCGAAACAGTCACGCTGAAAACTCTTCGCGCTTCAAATGCGCCAGTTAGTCATGTGCGCTCAGTGATGTTCGTTAATAAGTAGCGCCTTGTGTTGTGACCGAGAAAAATAACTTTTTGAAATGTAGGCTTGGAGCAAGATTAGATCGACGCTGTCATGGTTCTACAAGTGTTCCGGTACAGCGTTGAATCCACCTGTTTCCATATTTTGTCGCATTGCTGGCACCGGAAAAAGCATCATCTTGCAAACGCTGTTTAAAAGCCAACCCAGGATATATTTTACAGCAAAATTTAGAACAAAAACGCTGAATATACCGATAAACCAAGTGCGCAACAGAGAAAACAACATGGTTCCGCGCGCGTCGATCCTTCGTATATACGTTCCTTCGTATATCCTTGCTTCGTATCCTTCGTATATTCGATCCTTCGTATATTCGTTCGCGGCGCCACCTCAGCGCAACGTCCATTTCGGGAAGATTGCCAATACCGCCTATTGTCCTCCTGCTCACGAGTTTTACCGCTTCGCTTTCTCGTTCCTTATTGGTGCTCTCTTTTCTTCCTTTTTATGTATCGTTCTATGCGTACTATCGGTAAGAAATGTCAAGAATTGAAGAGACGCGCCTACCGTCTGGCCCGTTGGTCTAGGGGTATGATTCTCGCTTCGGGTGCGAGAGGTCCCGGGTTCAAATCCCGGACGGGCCCTGGGAAACTTTTTTCAGCCCTTTGCGTTCCACCTTTGGCTTCAATAATTTTGTCAATTATTGTAACTTCAATTTAGTTTTCAATAATTGTAACTTCTGTCTGCAGTATAGAAAGCAGCTTCGTCTGCGGTCTGTGTGCAGCATCAAATTTTCCGCGTCTACTTTAATGCGCGAATGGTTCCTGTGGCTTTGAATTTTCTTCCCCGTGTTGTTTCATTGTCCCTGAGGGAACCGCCTTTTTTTCCGGCTGCGTAAACCGCCTGCTGGTGACCGCGGTGAAGAATATGAAGGAGAGACCCTTACGCAGCTCATTAAGGCCACCGCAGTTCTGGCCTTTGCGCAGCCGCCTAACGAAAAGTACTGCCTTGTTTAAAGGGA
This sequence comes from Amblyomma mixtum, assembly GCF_055824585.1. Classification (NCBI taxonomy): domain Eukaryota; kingdom Metazoa; phylum Arthropoda; class Arachnida; order Ixodida; family Ixodidae; genus Amblyomma; species Amblyomma mixtum. The sequence goes on from NC_143014.1 coordinate 294,186,722, forward strand.
CCCTGAAATGATTTCGATGGTCGCAGTCTAGTAAAACAGATCTGTAGAGGTGGTCTTCGTGGGCATTCCAGTCAAATTTGAAAGCTCTGCTTGGTGAAGGCTGGCCTTTCAAATTATAGGCAACCTTGAAGGCTGGCCCTTCCGCCCACTGACTACACCGGGGTAGGGGACGCGTGCTGAAGTGTGTCGCCCTAAGCGGCGGCGAGCTACTGCGAGTAGTGATTTTGAAAAATTATTTCTAAATTATAGCTTCTATGCACAACTTTGAAATTTGACTCGAATACCCACAAAGATCACCTCTACAGATATGTTGCTCTAGAATGTGCCCATCTAAATCATTTCTCTTTAGGGTATTCGAAACGACTTCTACGTCGGAATGTGTCTTCCGTGCCGTAAGAAAATGGCTATTGCCCACAGTGCCAAGCCGCCGCCGAGCAAAGTAATATTCGACTCCGTGAGGGTGAAGCCACACGCCCGCATGGATACGAGCGAAGTATATCAGAAGGGCAAATGACATTTTTCAGCTCTATTCTTTCTTCTTCCAGTGACTAGTTTCCGCGGTTGGTTTCAGAGTGTTGCCAAGTGTTTCAAAGCACTCTGTCGGAAGTACGGGACCCTCCTCGATCGAGTCATAATACAGAACACGAAAGAAGGGTGGCGATTTCAAGCTCAGTGATTTCTGAGTGCAGAAGTGGAGTTAAATTGTCTTTCGTTTTCGTTTGCGTTCCATTCGCAGGAAAAATAAATGAATAAAAAATGACGAAAAACAGAGTGAAGGGTACCAAAACCCCCAGGGGTTCCCATACTCCCATGGGAAAAGGACCCTTCGAAACTTATTCTGCAAGTCTTCCCTCCTCGGCAACTAAGAGCTTGCTATGACAAGTAGCTGCCGGTGATGGTGGAGCGCTAGGCAGGTAACCTGGAAATTTAAGGTGTCCCTGCTTGCTTCAGATTGAGAGTTAGCTCAAGGAGTATAACTTCACAAAAGCAAATCCCCTTTCCCGTGTCTAGCGCCCTGTTCTTCATTACTGCTGTCACACTGCCCTTGGGATATGAAGTGTTGGTGTACAAGAGTAAAGAAATATTTTCCGCCGATGTAAAAAGAAATGTTTCTGCCTTTTTATTTTCGCGAATTTTGTGAGAATCAGGGCAGCGAAATGAATTGTAGTCGTTAGTTCTGGCATTCAACTGACTAGTACTTACCCCACCAGACCGGTGGGGTTAGTACCCCAGCATCTGAAATATTATGGGGACCGATACCTGTCGCTACATAACTTCTAATTTATAGAGAGTATGACGCAGCGTGCTTCTCGTGTGGGACGCTCAGTCCGGCATGTAGTACTTGTAGTTGCCTTCTGTGAAAGTGAAATAACGCTGCGCTGCTGGATGTCACGTGAACCCATTGGCATTGTGTATCGGCGCTCTAAGCACAAATTAGCTAATATTAGAAGAAAAAAGGAGCTCACTCCTCTTCAAAGCATGCAAAGCTCTTGCAGTTACCCGGATTTTAACCGAGGTTTGAATCTTCTCCATTTGCTAACTGCAAGACCCGCGGTTCCGCGTTTAAAATCTTCCTCCCACTGTTAACTGCATGTTTCGCGGTGGGAATATGCCTCCGTTGCCAACGAGTAAGCATTGCGCACGTTTAGGGATTGAAATCTACCCCATGAATTGAGCAGCATACCCTGCCCCTAAAAAGGACGATATTAGAGGACATTTTATTCACTTCCTACTCCCACGTAGTCTAATTCGCGTTTAGAGTATGTGTGAGACAGGATCACATACAATGTGAGGAGACGTTATTCCAGTCATCTCTGGAGCATTAACCGTCAGAGGAGGCTTACGTGCGTACAGCTGCCGTATGTATCCCCATTTTTAAATCCACATGAATGCAAGGCATTAAGTGGCCTCAGGATAGCAACAACAGAATACAATCTTTCATGCTTTCTTAGCAGTAATTAAGTCGAAACAATTGACTTGCCTCTCGATCGCGGAAGCGGTCACTTTCAAGCCCACCTGGAGTTCTATTTCACGCGATGCATATACAGCTCGTTCGGTCGAAAAGACGCCGCCGTGACATAGGATTGACAGGAAGGCCTCAGAAAGGTGACGGAGATATTGAAATACGCCGGCAATGGGATTCGAACGCAAGCCGTCTGCGTGCCAGGCGGGTAAGCAACACATAAGCCACAAAGGGTCGGTGGTTCAAACGTGTTGTGCGCCAAGTGGACACGAAAGTGAGAGAAATGGAGAAAAAGAAGGAAAAGGCGCTATCGCGTACGTCCTCCTAAATTCTGCTAGGCTTGTTTTCACGTTTCATTCTTTTCGTTTTGTTGCCATTGGTCAACCAAACTGGTGTCATGCACCCGAGCAGACGAAGGACAAGGCTCTCTGGCTATCAGCCCTCAGGTAGCACACGCCTGCCGGCAATGCTAGGGGGACAAAAGAATGAAGCGGAAAATGAATCGTTAAAAAGTACGGCCTTTAAATCACAAGAACAGATATTGCACGTTTTCTATAGCGTACGCCCTCTGAACCTACATGACTCCTACTGTCCAGCTCTACCTGTGCAAAACTGACCAGTAGGCGTAGGCAGTTCTTTCTAGGCGACGTTTACTTCGAAGAAGGTGCAGCTAATTGTCTAAAACTTTGCCGAAACGTCTTTTGCTGTGTAGCCATGGCTAAGTTCCATTAGTGTAAACCAGGCGTTGAAGGGTTTCTTCAGTTCAGAGTTTAGCTAGTTTCGTCCCAGCAAAGGGGACATGATTTCTCGCAGGACGGCGCTGCCGAGGTTCGCCTGGAGCGCGTGGCCGGGCCCTTCCGCCCCCTTCGACCTCCTCTCCATCCGCCGCCGGTGTCTCCTCGGCTCTTCTCGGCG